>NC_057795.1:340635697-340775444 GCF_018294505.1 Triticum aestivum
TTCCCTAAAAATAGGACCAAAAAGAATGCTTAATGCCAAAATTCTCGCCGAAACGGAAATGAATCAACATTCCGGCAAAATATTGGCAACTATCGCATTTCAAATACCGGTACACCTCCAAACACAAACACATATGCAACACCACAAACATATGCAACACCACGAACATACATAGATCTAGCTAGGCCATAAAAAGTGCATGTGCACATTGTTGTAGGGAGAACAACATAAATATAGCTTCCCCCCTTACTTACCTAGCAAAACAAGGTAACTTAACCACTTAATTTGAATGAATCTATGGTGGAAATGAGGTGAAAAAGAGGAGGCACCCGAGACAAGGAGGAGGCGGTGGAGAGAATGAAGTGGGGAGAAAGTGAGTGCGGGAGGAGAGGCTGTCCAAAATATCTTGTTGCTGCCCACTTACTAATGGCGCACCAGCAACAAATGCGCCATTAGTAATCCAGGTTACTAATGGCGCACCCCCTGGTGGTGCGCCATCAGTACTTTTGCAAAAAAGGAATAAAAACAATAATAAAAAAATAACATTAGTGGCGCACCTTCTGGCTGGTGCGCCATTACTAGTTACAACTAGTAATGGCGCACTACCAGGGGATGCGCCATTAGTATGTTTGGACAGGCACACTAGTTCAAAAAAAAATTGGTACTAATGGCGCACCGTGGGCAGGGTGCGCCATTAGTAGTTTCAACACTAATGGCGCATCAGAAGGTGGTGCGCCATTAGTATATACTAATGGCGCACCACATGTCTGGTGCGCCATTAGTGTCATTTCCATCTATAGCCCTTTTCCTAGTAGTGGATAGACCTCCTCAATAACGTAAGGACCTTCCCATTTAGAGAGAAGTTTTCCTGCAAAAAATCGTAAACGAGAGTTGAATAGCAACACATAATCACCTATGTTAAACTCACGCTTTTGTATCCTTTTGTCATGCCATCTTTTAACTTTTTCTTTGAACAGCTTGGCATTCTCGTAGTCCTGGGTTCTCCATTCATCAAGTGAGCTAATGTCAAACAACCTCTTCTCACCGGCAAGTTTGAAGTCATAATTGAGCTCTTTAATAGCCCAATATGCCTTATGTTCAAGTTCAAGAGGTAAGTGACATGCTTTTCCATAAACCATCTTATACGGAGACATACCCATAGGATTTTTATATGCAGTTCTATAGGCCCATAATGCATCATCAAGTTTCTTGGACCAATTCTTTCTAGATCTATTCACAGTCTTTTGCAAAATTAATTTGAGCTCTCTATTGCTCAACTCTACTTGACCACTAGACTGTGGGTGATAAAGAGATGCGATTCTATGATTAACATCATACTTAGCAAGCATCTTACGGAAAGCACCATGATAAAATGTGAACCACCATCAGTCATATGATATCTAGGGACTCCAAACCTCGGAAAAAATAACTTCTTTAAGCATCTTAATAGAGGTGCTATGATTAGCACTACTAGTTGGAATAGCTTCTACCCACTTAGTAACGTAATTAACAGCAACTAAGATATGTGTGTAACCATTAGAGGCAGGAAAAGGTCCCATATAGTCAAAGCCCCAAACATCAAATGGTTCAATAACAAGAGAATAGTTCATAGGCATTTCTTGACGTCTACTAATATTACCTATTCTTTGACATTCATCACAAGACAAGACAAACTTACGAGCATCTTTGAAGAGAGTAGGCCAATAAAAACCAGATTGCAATACCTTATGTGCAGTTCTATCTCCAGCGTGGTGTCCTCCATATGGTTCAGAGTGACACTTGCGTAGGATCTGTTCCTGTTCATGCTCAGGTACACAACGTCTAATAACACCATCTACTCCTTCTTTATAAAGGTGTGGATCATCCCAGAAGTAATGTCTTAAATCATAAAAGAACTTTTTCTTTTGCTGGTATGTGAAACTAGGTGGTATAAATTTAGCAACAATGTAATTAGCATAATCAGCATACCATGGAGTAGTATGAGAAGCATTAATGATCGCTAATTGTTCATCAGGAAAGCTATCATCAATAGGTAGTGGGTCATCAAGAACATTCTCTAGCCTAGACAAGTTGTCTGCAACGGGGTTCTCAGCTCCCTTTCTATCAATAATATGCAAATCAAATTCTTGGAGCAAGAGAACCCATCTAATAAGTCTAGGCTTAGCATCTTTCTTTTTCATAAGATATTTAATAGCAGCATGATCAGTGTGAATAGTAACTTTGGAATCAACAATATAAGGTCTGAACTTATCACAAGCAAATACAACTGCTAAGAACTCTTTTTCAGTAGTAGCATAATTTCTCTAGGCAGTATCAAGAGTTTTACTAGCATACTGGATAATATTCAATTTCTTATCAACTCTTTGCCCTAGAACAACACCTACAACATAATCACTAGCATCACACATAATTTTAAAGGGTAAATTCCAATCAGGTGGCTGAACAATAGGTGCAGTGATCAAAGCTTTCTTAAGTATTTCAAATGCTTCTACACAATCATCATCAAAGACAAAAGGAATATATTTTTGCAATAAATTAGTCAGACGCCTAGAGATTTTAGAGAAGTCCTTAATGAACCTCCTATAAAAACCGGCATGACCAAGGAAACTTCTTATACCTTTTGTGTCCTTGGGACATGGCATCTTTTCAATAGCATCAACTTTAGCTTTATCAACTTCAATACCTCTCTCAGAAATCTTATGCCCCAAGACAATGCCTTCATTAACCATAAAGTGGCACTTTTCCCAATTCAAGACAAGACTAGTGTCTTCACATCTCTGCAAAACTCGATCAAGGTTGCTCAAGCAATCATCAAAAGAGGATCCATAAACAGTGAAGTTATCCATGAATACCTCACAAATCTTTTCACAAAAGTCAGAGAGTATAGCCATCATGCATCTTTGAAAGGTAGGAGGTGCATTACATAAACCAAAAGGCATACGTCTATAAGCAAAAGTACCGAAAGGGCAAGTAAAAGTAGTTTTTGATTGATCCTCCGCTGACATAGGTATTTGAGAGAAACCAGAATAACCATCTAGGAAGCAAAAATGTGTGTGTTTGGGTAGTCTTTCTAGCATTTGATCAATAAAAGGTAAAGGGTAATGATATTTCTTAGTAGCTTTATTTAATTTACGGAAATCATTTACCATCCTATAACCTGTAATAATTCTTTGCGGGGTCAATTCATCTTTATCATTAGGAACGACAGTAATACCTCCCTTCTTAGGTACACAATGGACATGACTTACCCAATCGCTATCAGCAACAGGATAAATTATACCTGCCTCAAGGAGCTTTAGTATCTTTTTTCTTACCACTTCTTTCATCTTAGGATTTAACCGTCGTTGAGGATCTCTAACTGGTTTGTCATCTTTCTCCACTTTTATTTTGTGTTGACATAGAGTGGGACTAATGCCCTTAAGATCATCCAGAGTATATCCAATAGCAGCACGGTGCTTCTTCAGAGTTTTCAATAATCTTTCTTCTTCTTTCTCTGAAAGGTTATCACTAATAATAACATGATATATTTTCTTTTCATCAAGATAAGCATACTTAAGATTATCCGGTAATGGTTTGAGCTCAAACACGGGATCACCCTTGGGTGGAGGGGGATCCCCTAGAATTTGAACAGGCAAGTTGTGTTTCCGAATAGGACCCTGTTGAAGGAACACTTCATCTATTTCCCTTCTTTCATTCATAAACATATCATTTTCATGGTCTAGCAAATATTGTTCTAACGGATCAGTAGGAGGCACGGCAATAGAAGCAAGACCAATAATCTCATCCTTACTAGGTGATTCTCTATCACGGGGTTGTCTACGAAACTTAGCAAAATTAAACTCATGAGACATATCCCCTAAGCCGATTGTAACAACATCCTTTTCACAATCAATCCTAGCATTAACAGTATTCAAGAAGGGTCTACCAAATATAATGGGACAAAAGTCATCTTGTGGGGAATCAAGAACAAGAAAATCAGTTGGATATTTAACTTTCCCACACAAGACTTCAACATCTCTAACAATCCCAAGTGGCTTAATGGTGTCCCTATTGGAAAGCTTAATAGTAACATCAATATCTTCTATTTCAGCAGGTGCAATATCATGCATAATTTCTTTATATAAGTCAAAAGGTATTGCACTAGCACTAGCACCCATATCACATAAGCCATGATAACAATGATCTCCTATTTTAACAGAAATAACAGGCATGCCTACAACAGGTCTATGTATCTTAGCATCTGGTCTAGCAATATTAGCAGCCTGTTCACAGAAGTAAATAACATGCCCATCTAGATTATCATCCAAGAGATCTTTAACCATAGCAATACTAGGTTTAACTTTGATTTGCTCAGGAGGTGTATAAGTTCTAGTATTACTCTTATGAACAATAGTTGAAGTTTTAGCATGATCCTTCATCCTAACAGGAAAAGGTGGTTTCTCAACATAACTAGTAGGGACAATAGGATCATTATAAGTGACAGTCTTTTCTTTAACTGTAATAGGTGCAACTACTTTTACTTCAATGGGAGGATTATATTTAAACCACTTCTCCCTAGGGAGATCAACGTGAGTAGCAAAAGATTCACAAAAAGCGGCTACTATCTCAGAGCCAAGTCCATATTTAGCGCTAAATCCACGAAAAGCTTTGGTATCCATAAAAGATTTAACACAATCAAACTTAGGTGTTATACCTGACTCCTTACCATCATCGGAACCCCAATCTTCAGAGTTGTGTTTAATTCTTTCCAATAAGTCCCACTTGAATTCAGTAGTCTTCAGCATATAAGAACCAGCATAGGAAGTATCGAGCATGGTGCGATCATTGAGAGAAAGTCGAGCATAAAAATTTTGAATAATCATTTCTCTTGAGAGCTCATGATTGGGGCATGAATACAACATTGACTTAAGCCTCCCCCAAGCTTGAGCGATGCTTTCTCCTTCGCGAGGCCAGAAATTATATATGTAATTACGATCACGATGAACAATATGCATAGGGTAGAACTTCTGGTGAAATTCCAACTTCAATTGTTTATAATTCCAAGATCCCGTATCATCACATAGCCTATACCATATCAATTCATCTCCCTTAAAATATAAAGGGAAGACCTTCCTTTTGACAACATCATCGGGAATACCTGCAAGCTTAAATAATCCACAAACTTCATCCACAAAGATAAGGTGTAAATCGGGATGCAATGTTCCATCTCCTGCAAAGGGATTAGTTAGCAGTTTCTCTATCATACCCGAAGGAATCTCAAAGTAAACATTTTCAGTAGGTTCACTAGGTTGAGGAGCAACTCTTTGCTCTACTGGTCGGGGTGAAGATGCCCCGAACAAGCCCCTCAAAGGATTAGTTTCCATAGTAACAAGTGACAGAAAATTTCAGCACACTATATAAATGTTTCCTTACCAAGCTCCACTCACCAAAGGCGCTTCACTCCCCGGCAACGGCACCAGAAAAGTGTCTTGATAAGTAAGAGTGTCGAACCCAACGAGGAGCAGAAGGAAATGACAAGCGGTTTTCAGTAAGATATTCTCTGCAAGCACTGAAATTGTAGGTAACAGATAGTTTTATGATAAGATAATTTGTAACGGGTAACAAGCAATGAAAGTAAATAAAGTGCAGCAAGGTGGCCCAATCCTTTTTGTAGCAAAGGATAAGCCTGGACAATTTCTTATAATGAGAAAAGCGCTCCCGAGGACACATGGGAATTATCGTCAAGCTAGTTTTCATCACGCTCATATGATTCGCGTTCGGTACTTTGATAATTTGATATGTGGGTGGACCGGTGCTTGGGTACTACCCTTAATTGGACAAGCATCCCACTTATGATTAACCCCTATTGCAAGCATCCGCAACTACAAAAGAAGTATTAAGGTAAACCTAACCATAGCATGAAACTAATGGATCCAAATCAGCCCCTTACAAAGCAACGCATAAACTAGGGTTTAAGCTTCTGTCACTCTAGCAACCCATCATCTACTTATTACTTCCCAATGCCTTCCTCTAGGCCCAAATAATGGTGAAGTGTCATGTAGTCTACATTCACATAACACCACTAGAGGAGAGACAACATACATCTCATCAAGATATCGAATGAATACCAAATTCACATGACTACTAATAGCAAGACTTCATCCATGTCCTCAGGAACAAACGTAAATACTCACAAAGCATATTCATGTTCATAATCAGAGGAGTATTAATATGCATTAAGGATCTGAACATATGATCTTCCACCAAGTAAACCAATTAGCATCAACTACATGGAGTAATCAACACTACTAGCAACCCACAGGTACCAATTTGTGGTTTTGATACAAGATTGGATACAAGAGATGAACTAGGGTTTTGAGAGAAGATGGTGTTGGGGAAGATGTTGATGGAGATTGACCCCCTCCCGATGAGAGGATCGTTGGTGATGACGATGATGATGATTTCCCCCTCCGGGAGGGAAGTTTCCTCGGCAGAACAGCTCCGCCGCAGCCCTAGATTGGTTCCGCCAAGGTTCCGCCTCGTGGCGGTGGAGTTTTGTCCCGTAAGCTCTCTTATCATTTTTTTTCAGGGCAAAAGCCTTCATAGAGCAGAAGATGGGCACCGGAGGGCCACCAGGGGGCCCAGGAGACAGGGGGCGCGCCCAGTAGGGGTGGGCACGCCCCCACCCTCCTGGCCAGGGTGTGGGCCCCCTCTGGTGTTTTCTTCGCTCAATAATTCTTATTAATTCAAAAATGACTCCCGTGGAGTTTCGGGATTTTTGGAGCTGTGCAGAATAGGTTTCCAATATTTGCTCCTTTTCCAGCCAGAATTCCAGCTGCCGGCATCCTCCCTCTTCATGATAAACCTTGTAAAATAAGAGAGAATAGCCATAAGTATTGTGACATAACGTGTAATAACAGCCCATAATGCAATAAATATTGATATAAAAGCATGATGCAAAATGGATGTATCAAGTAGCTCCTGGGTATTTGATACCGGTCCGGTTGCTCATATTTGTAACTCAAAATAGGAGCTGCGGAATAAGCGGAGACTGGCGAAGGACGAGTTGACGATGCGCGTCGGGAATGGTTCCAAGGTCGATGTGATCGTCATCGGCATGCTACCTCTACATTCACCTGTGGGATTAGTTTTAAACCTCAATAGTTGCTATTTAGTGCTAGCTTTGAGCATGGACATTGTATCTGGATCTCGTTTGATGCGAGATGGCTACTCATTTAAATCCGAGAATAATTGTTGTTCTATTTATTTGAGAGATATGTTTTATGGTCATGCCCCGCTGGTCAATGGTTTATTATTATTGAATCTCGAACGTGATGTTACACATATTCATAGTGTGAATACCAAAAGATGTAAGGTTAATAATGACAGTCCCACATATTTGTGGCACTACCACCTTGGTCACATTAGTGTCAAACGCATGAAGAAACTCCATGCAGATGGACTTTTGGAGTCTCTTGATTATGAATCATTTGACACATGCGAACCATGCCTCATGGGCATGATGACCAAGACTCCGTTCTCCAGAACAATGAAGCAAGCAACCAACTAATGTGTGCGGTCCAATGAGCGTTGAGGCTCGCGGTGGCTGGCGTTATGTTCTCACCCTCACTGATGACTTAAGTAGATATGGGTATGTCTACTTAATGAAACACAAGTCTGAGACCTTTGAAAGGTTCAAGGAATTGAGTGAGGTGGAGAATCAATGTGACAGGAAAATAAAGTTCTTACGATCAGATCGTGGGGGAGAATATTTGAGTCACGAGTTTGGTACGCACTTAAGGAAATGTGGAATTGTTTCACAACTCATGCCGCCTGGAACACCTCAGCGTAATGGTGTGTCCGAACGTCATAATCGGACTCTATTGGATATGGTGCGATCTATGATGTCTCTTACCGATTTGCCGCTATCATTTTGGGGTTATGCTTTAGAGACAGCCACATTCACTTTAAATAGGGCACCGTCTAAATCCATTGAGACGACACCGTATGAATTATGGTTTGGGAAGAAACCTAAGATGTCATTTCTAAAAGTTTGGGGATGCTATGCTTATGTCAAGAAACTTCAACCTGAAAATCTCGAACCCACCTTCTACCTCAGATCCGAAGGCAAGATCTTTGTTGCCAAGAATGGGTCCTTTCTGGAGAAAGAGTTTCTCTCGAAAGAAGTAAGAGGGAGGAAAGTAGAACTTGACGAAGTACTGCCTCTTGAACCCGAAAGTAGCGCAGCTCAGGAAAATGTTTCTGTGGTACCTGCACCGACTAGATAGGAAGTTAATGATGATGATCAAGGAACTTCGAATCAAGTTGCTACTAAAATTCGTAGGTCCACAAGGGCACGTTCCGCACCAGAGTGGCACGGCAACCCTGTCCTGGAATTCATGTTGTTAGACAACGGTGAACCTTCGAACTATGAAGAAGCGATGGCGGGCCCAGATTCCAACAAATGGCTTGAAGCCATGAAATCCGAGATAGGATCCATGTATGAAAACAAAGTATGGACTTTGATAGACTTACCAGATGATCGGCGAGCCATAGAAAATAAATGGATCTTTAAGAAGAAGACTGATGTGGATGGTAATGTGACCATCTATAAAGCTCGGCTTGTCGCTAAGGGTTATCGACAAGTTCAAGGGGTTGACTATGATGAGACCTTCTCGCCCGTAGCGAAGCTGAAGTCTGTCTGAATCATGTTAGCAATTGTCGCATTCTATGATTATGAAATATGGCAAATGGACGTCAAAACAGCATTCCTTAACGGCTTCCTTAAGGAAGAATTGTATATGATGCAGCCGGAAGGTTTTGTCGATCCTAAGAATGCTAACAAGGTATGCAAGCTCCAGCGCTCCATCTATGGGCTGGTGCAAGCACCTCGGAGTTGGAACATTCGCTTTGATGAAATGATCAAAGCATTTGGGTTTATGCAGACTTATGGAGAAGCCTGCGTTTACAAGAAAGTGAGTTGGAGCTCTATAGCATTTCTCATATTATATGTGGATGACATACTATTGATGGGAAATGATATAGAACTTTTGGAAAGCATAAAGGCCTACTTGAATAAGTGTTTTTCAATTAAGGACCTTGGAGAAGCCGCTTACATATTAGGCATCAAGATCTATATAGATAGATCGAGACGTCTCATAGGCCTTTCACAAAGCACATACCTTGATAAGATATTGAAGAAGTTCAATATGGATCAGTCCAAGAAGGGGTTCTTGCCTATTTTGCAAGGTGTGAAATTGAGCACAGCTCAAAGCCCGACCACGGCAGAAGATAGAGAAAAGATGAGTGTCATCCCCTATGCCTCAGCCATAGGGTCTATTATGTATGCCATGTTGGGTATCAGACCTGATGTAAACCTTGTTGTAAGTTTGGTAGGAAGGTACCAAAGTAATCCCGGCATGGAACACTGGACAGCGGTCAAGAATATCCTGAAGTACCTGAAAAGGACTAAGGATATGTTTATCGTTTATGGAGGTGACGAAGAGCTCGTCATAAAGGGTTACGTTGATGCTAGCTTCGACACAGATCTGGATGACTCCAAGTCAAAAACTGGATACATGTATATTTTGAATGGTGGGGCGGTCAGCTGGTGCAGTTGCAAGCAAAGCATCATGGCGAGATCTACATGTGAAGTGGAGTACATGGCAGCCTCGGAGGTAGCACATGAAGCAATCTGGATGAAGGAGTTCATTACCGACCTAGGAGTTATTCCCAATGTGTCGGGACCGATGACTCTCTTCTGTGACAACACTGGTGCTACTGCCCTTGCTAAGAAGACCAGGCACATCAAGCGTCGCTTCAACTCCATTCGTGAAAATGTTCAAGATGGAGATATAGATATTTGTAAAGTGCATACCGATCTGAATGCCGCAGATCCGTTGACTAAACCTCTTCCACGAGCGAAACATGATCAACACCAGAACTCTATGGGTGTTAGATTCATCACAATGTAACTAGATTATTGACTCTAGTGCAAGTGGGAGACTGTTGGAAATATGCCCTAGAGACAATAATAAAATGGTTATTATTATATTTCCTTGTTCATGATAATTGTCTATTGTTCATGCTATAATTGTATTGACCAAAAACCGTAATACATGTGTGAATACATAGACCACAACATGTCCCTAGTGAGCCTCTAGTTGACTAGCTCATTGATCAATAGATGGTCATGGTTTCCTCACTATGGACATTGTATGTCATTGATAACGGGATCACATCATTAGGAGAATGATTCGATGGACAAGACCCAATCCTAAGCATAGCACAAGATCATGTAGTTTGTTTGTTGAAAGCTTTTCTAATGTCAAGTATCATTTCCTTAGACCATGAGATTGTGCAACTCCCGGATACCATAGGAATTCTTTGGGTGTACCAAACGTCACAACGTAACTGGGTGGCTATAAATGTACACTACATGTATCTCCGAAAGTGTCTGTTGAGTTGGCACGAATTGAGACTGGGATTTGTCACTCCGTATGACGGAGAGGTATCTCTGGGCCCACTCGGTAATGCATCACCATAATGATCAATATGACTAAGTAGTTAGTCACGGGATCATGCATTACGGAATGAGTAAAGTGACTTTCCGGTAACGAGATTGAACGAGGTATTGGGATACCGACGATCGAATCTTGGGTAAGTAACATACCGATTGACAAAGGGAATTTTATACGGGATTGATTGAATCCCCGACATCATGGTTCATCCGATGAGATCATCGTGGAACATGTGGGAGCCAACATGGGTATCCAGATCCCATTGTTGGTTATTGGCCGGAGAGCTGTCTCGGTCATGTCCGCATGATTCCCGAACCCGTAGGGTCTATACACTTAAGGTTCGGTGATTCTAGAGTTGTTATGGGAATTAGTATGCAGTTACCAAATGTTGTTAGGAGTCCCGGATGAGATCCAGTATGTCACGAGGAGTTCCAGAATGGTCCGGAGGTAAAGCTTTATATATGGGAAGTCCAGTTTCAGCCACCGAAATAATTTCGGGGGTTACCGGTATTGTACCGGGACCACCGAAAGGTGTCCAGGGGTCCACCGGGTGGGTCCACCTGCCACGGGGGACTAAATGGGCTGATTGTTGGGGAACGTAGTAATTTCAAAAAAATTCCTATGCACATGCAAGATCATGGAGATGCATAGCAACGAGAGGGGAGAGTGTTGTCCACGTACCCTCGTAGACCAAAAGCGGAAGCGTTAGCACAATGCGGTTGATGTAGTCGTACATCTTCACGATCCGACCGATACAAGTACCGAACGTACGGCACCTCCGAGTTCAGCTCACGTTCAGCTCGATGACGTCCCGCGAACTCTGATCTAGCAGAGCTTCACGGGAGAGTTTCGTCAGCACGACGGCGTGATGACGATGATGATGTTGCTACCAATGCAGGGCTTCGCCTAAGCACCGCTACGATATGACCGAGGTGGAATATGATGGAGGGGGGCACCGCACACGACTGGGAGAGATCAATAGATCAACTTGTGTCTATGGGGTGCCCCATGGCCACGTATATAAAGGATGGAGGGAGGAGGAGGCCGGCCCTCACAGGGCGCGCCCAAGTGTGGAGTCCTACTAGGACTCCCTAGTCCAAGTAGGATTCCACCTCCCATATAGAATAGGAAAAAGGGAAGGGAGAAGGATAAGGAAGGAAGGGGCGCCCCCCTCCCTAGTCCAATTTGGACCAGTCCATGGGGAGGGGTGCGACCACCATTTGAGGCCTTTCTCTCATTTCCCGTATGGCCCATTAAGGCCCAATACGAGTTCCTGTAACTCTCCGGTACTCCGAAAAATACCCAAATCACTCGGAACCTTTCCGATGTCCGAATATAGTCATGCAATATATCGATATTTATGTTTCGACTATTTCGAGACTCCTCGTCATGTCCCCAATCTCATCCGGGACTCTGAACTACCTTCGGTACATCAAAACACATAAACTCATAATACAAATTGTCACCAAACGTTAAGCATGCAGACCCTACGGGTTCGAGAACTATGTAGACATGACCGACACATGTCTCCAGTCAATAACCAATAGTGGAACCTGGATGCTCATATTGGCTCCTACATATTCTACGAAGATCTTTATCGGTCAAACCGCATAACAACATACGTTGTTCCTTTTGTCATCGCTATGTTACTTGACTGAGATTCGGTCGTCGATATCTCAATACCTAGCTCAATCTCGTTACCGGCAAGTCTCTTTACTCGTTCCGTAATGCATCATCCCGCAACTAACTCATTAGTCACATTGCTTGCAAGGCTTATAGTGATGTGCATTACCGAGAGGGCCCAGAGATACCTCTCCGACAATCGGAGTGACTAATCCTAATCTCGAAATACGCCAACTCAACAAGCACCATTGGAGACACCTGTAGAGCACCTTTATAATCACCCAGTTACATTGTGACATTTGGTAGCACACAAAGTGTTCCTCCGGTATTCAGGAGTTGCATATTCTCATAGTCATAGGAACTTGAATAAGTCATGAAGAAAGCAATAGCAACATACTAAATGATCAAGTGCTAAGCTAACGGAATGGGTCAAGTCAATCACATCACTCTCTAATGATGTGATCCCGTTAATCAAATGACAACTCATGTCTATGGCTAGGAAACCTAACCATCTTTGATTCAACGAGCTAGTCAAGTAAAGGCATACTAGTGACACTTTGTTTGTCTATGTATTCACACATGTACTAAGTTTCCGGTTAATACAATTCTAGCATGAATAATATACATTTATCATGAAATAAGGAAATAAATAATAACTTTATTATTGCCTCTAGGGTATATTTCCTTCAGTCTCCCACTTGCACTAGAGTCAATAATCTAGTTCACATCATCATGTGATTTAACACCAATATTCATATCTGTATATGATTAACACCCATAGTTCACATCGTCATGTGACCAACACCCAAAGGGTTTACTAGAGTCAATAATCTAGTTCACATTGCTATGTGATTAACACCCAAAGAGTACTAAGGTATGATCATGTTTTGCTCGTGAGAGAAGTTTAGTCAACGGGTCTGTCACATTCATAGTCGTATGTATTTTGCAAATATTCTATGTCTACAATGCTCTACCTGGAGCTACTATAGCTAATTGCTCCCACTTTCAATATGTATCCAGATTGAGACTTAGAGTCATCTGGATCAGTGTAAAAGCTTGCACTGATGTAACTCTTTACGACAAACTCTTTTATCACCTCCATAATCAAGAAACATTTCCTTAGTCTTTACTAAGGATATTCTTGACCGCTGTCCAGTGATCTACTCCTAGATCAAAATTGTACTCCCTTGCCAAACTCAGAGCAAGGTATACAATAGGTCTGGTACACAACATAGCATACTTTATAGAACCTATGACTGGGGCATAGGGAATGATTTTTCATTCTCTTTCTATCTTCTGCCGTGGTTGGGCTTTGAGTCTTACTCAATTTCATACCTTGTAACACCGGCAAGAACTCTTTCTTTGACAGTTCCATTTTGAACTACTTCAAAATCTTGTCAAGGTATGTACTCATTGAAAAAACTTATCAAGCGCCTTGATCAATCTCAATAGATCTTGATGCTAAATATGTAAGTAGCTTTACTGAGGTCTTTCTTTTGAAGAACTCCTTTCAAACAATCCTTTATGCTTTCCAGAAAATTCTACATCATTTCTGATCAACAATATGGCACTCACATATACTTATCAGAAAAGTTGTAGTGCTCCCACTCACTTTATTGTAAATACAGGCTTCACCGCAGTTCGTATAAAAGTATATGCTTTGATCAACTTATCAAAGCGAATATTCCAACTTCGAGATGCTTGCACCAGTCCATAGATGGATCGCTGGAGCTTTCACATTTTGTTAGCACCTTTAGGATTGATAAAACCTTCTGGTTGCATCATATACAACTCTTCTTTAATAAATCCATTAAGGAATGCAGTTTTGACATCTATTTGCCAAATTTCATAAAATGTGGCAATTGCTAACATGATTCAGACAGACTTAAGCATTGATACGAGTGAAAAAATCTCATCGTATTCAACAACTTGAACTTGTCGAAAAACTTTTTGTGACAAGTCAAGCTTTTTAGATAGTAACACTACTATCATCGTCTGTCTTCCTCTTGAAGATCCATTTATACAATATGGCTTGCCGATCATCGGGCAACTCCACCAAAGTCCACACTTTGTTCTCATACATGGATCCCATCTCAGATTTCATGGCCTCAAGCCATTTTGCGGAATCTGGGCTCATCATCGCTTCCTCATAGTTTGTAGGTTCATCATGGTCTAGTAACATGACTTCCAGAACAGGATTACTGTACCACTCTGGTGCGGATTGTACTTTGGAAGACCTACGAGGTTCTGTAGTAACTTAATCTGAAGTTTCATGATCATCATCACTAGCTTCCTCACTAATTGGTGTAGGAATCACGGGAACTGATTTCTATGATGAACTACTTTCCAATTCGGGAGAAGGTACAATTACCTTATCAAGCTCTACTTTCCTCCCACTCACTTCTTTCGAGAGAAACTCCTTCTCTAGAAAGGATCCATCTTAGCAATGAATATCTTGCCTTCGGATCTGTGATAGAAGGTGTACCCAACAGTTTCCTTTGGGTATTGTATGAAGACGCACTTCTCCGATTTGGGTTTGAGCTTATCATGTTGAAACTTTTTCACATAAGCATCGCAGCCCCAAACTTTAAGAAACGACAACTTTGGTTTCTTGCCAAACCACAGTTCATAAGGCGTCGTCTCAACGGATTTTGATGGTGCCCTATTTAAAGTGAATGCAGCTGTCTCTAATGCATAACCCCAAATTGGTAAGATACATCATAGATCGCACCATATCCAATAAAGTGCGGTTACGACGTTCGGACACACCATTACGCTGTGGTGTTCCATGTGGCGTGAGCTGTGAAACTATTCCACATTGCTTTTAAATGAAGGCCAAACTTGTAACTCAAATATTCTCCTCTACGATCAGCTTGTCGAAATTCTATTTTCTTGTTATGATGATTCTCCACCTCACTCTGAAATTCTTTGAACTTTTCAAACATTTCAGACTTATGCTACATTAAGTAGACATAATCATATCTGCTCAAATCATCTGTGAAGGTCAGAAAAATAACGATACCCGCCACGAGCATCAACACTCATTGGACCGCATACATTGGTATGTATTATTTCCAACAAGTCAGTAGCTCGTCACATTGTTCCGGAGAACGCAGTTTTAGTCATCTTGCCAAAAAGGAATGGTTCGCAATCATCAAATGATTCATAATCAAGTGATTCGAAAAGTCCATCTTTATGGAGTTTCTTCATGTGCTTTACACCGACATCACCCAAACGGCAGTGCCACAAATATGTTGCACTATCATTATCAACTTTGCATCTTTTGGCATCAATATTATGAATATGTGTATCACCATGATCAAGATTCAATAAACCACCAACATTGGATGTATGACCATAGAAGGTTTTATTCATGTAAATAGAATAACAATTTATTCTCTGTCTTAGATGAATAATCGAATCGCAATAAACATGATCTAATCATATTTATGCTCAACGCAAACACCAAATAACATTTATTTAGGTTCAACACTAATCTCAAAATTATAGGGAGTGTGCGATGATGATCATATCAATCTTGGAACCACTTCCAACACACATCGTCACTTCACCCTCAACTAGTCTCTGTTTATTCTGTAACTCCTGATTCAAGTTACTAATCTTAGCAACCGAACAAGTATCAAATACCCAGGGGTTACTATAAACACTAGTAAGGTACACATCAATAACCTGTATATCAAATATACCCTTGTTCACTTTGCCATCCTTCTTATCTACCAAATATTCAGGGCATTTCCACTTCCAGTGACCATTTCCTTTGTAGTAGAAGCACTCAGTTTCAGGCTTTGGTCCAGCTTTGGGCTTCTTCGCGGGAGTGACAACTTGCTTGCCATTCTACTTGAAGTTCCTTTCTTTCCCTTTGCCCTTTTCTTGAAACTAGTGGTCTTGTCAATCATCAACACTTGATGCTCTTTCTTGATTTCTACCTTCATTGATTTCAGCATCACGAAGAGCTCGGGAATCGTTTTCGTCATCCCTTGCATACTATAGTTCATCACGAAGTTCCAGTAACTTGGTGATGGTGACTAGAGAACTCTGTCAATCACTATCTTACCTAGAAGATTAAATCCCACTTGATTCAAGCGATTGTACTACCCAGACAATCTGAGCACATGCTCACTGCTTGAGCTATTCTCCTCCATATTTTAGCTATAGAACTTGTTAGAGACTTCATATCTCTTAACTCGGGTATTTGCTTGAAATATTAACTTCAACTCCTGGAACATCTCATATGGCCCATGACGTTCAAAACGTCTTTGAAGTCCCGATTCTAAGCTGTTAAGCATGGTGCACTAAACTATCAAGTAGTCATCATATTGAGCTAGCCAAACGTTCATAACGTCTGCATCTGCTCTTGCAATAGGTCTGTCACCTAGCGGTGCATCAAGGACATAATTCTTCTGTGCAGCAATGAGGATAAACCTCGGATAACGGACCCAGTCCGTATCATTGCTACTATCATCTTCCAACTTAGTTTTCTCTAGGAACACATATAAAACATAGGGAAGCAACAACGTGAGCTATTGATCTACAACATTATTTGCAAAATACTATCAGGACTAAGTTCATGATAAATTAAAGTTCAATATGAACTCCCACTGAGATATACATCCTTCTAATCATCTAAGTGATCACGTGATCCAAATCAACTAAACCATGTCCGATCATCACGTGAGGTGGAGTAGTTTTCAATGGTGAACATCACTATGTTGATCATATCTACTATATGATTCACGCTTGACCTTTCGGTCTCCAGTGTTTCGAGGCCATATCTGCATATGCTAGGCTCGTCAAGTTTAACCCGAGTATTCTGCATGTGCAAAACTGGCTTGCACCCGTTGTAGATGAACGTAGAGCTTATCACACCCGATCATCACATGGTGTCTCGGCACGACAAACTTTGGCAACGGTGCATACTCAGGGAGAACACTTTTACCTTGAAATTTAGTGAGAGATTATCTTATAATGCTACTGTCAATCAAAGCAAAATAAGATGCATAAAGGATAAACATCACATGCAATCAATATAAGTGATATGATATGGCCATCATCATCTTGTGCTTGTGATCTCCATCTCCGAAGCACCGTCATGATCACCATCGTCACCGGCGCGACACCTTGATCTCCATCGTAGCATCGTTGTCGTCTCACCAACTATTGCTTCTATGACTATCGCTACCATTTAGTGATAAAGTAAAGCAATTATAGGGCGATTGCATTTTATACAATAAAGCGACAACCATATGGCTCCTGCTAGTTGCTGATAACTCTGTTACAAAACATGATCATCTCATACAATAAAATTTAGCATCATGTCTTGACCATATCACATCACAACATGCCCTGCAAAAACAAGTTAGACGTCCTCTACTTTGTTGTTGCAAGTTTTACGTGGCTGCTACGGGCTAAGCAAGAACCGTTCTTACCTACGCATCAAGACCACAATGATAGTTCGTCAAGTTAGTGCTATTTTAACCTTCTCAAGGACCGGGCGTAGTCACACTCAGTTGAACTAAAGTTGGAGAAACTGACACCCGCCAGCCACCTGTGTGCAAAGCACGTCGGTAGAACCAGTCTCGCATAAGCGTACGCGTAATGTCGGTCCGGGCTGCTTCATTCAACAATACCGCCGAACCAAAGTATGACATGCTAGTAAGCAGTATGACTTGTATCACCCACAACTCACTTGTGTTCTACTCGTGCATATAACATCTACGCATAAACCTGGCTCGGATGCCACTGTTGGGGAATGTAGTAATTTCAAAAAAATCCTACGCACACGCAAGATCATGGTGATGCATAGCAACGAGAGGGGAGAGTGTTGTCCACGTACCCTCGTAGACCAAAAGCGGAAGCGTTAGCACAACGCGGTTGACGTAGTCGTATGTCTTCACGATTCGACCGATTCAAGTACCGAACATACGACACCTCCGAGTTCAGCACACGTTCAGCTCGATGACGTCTCGCAAACTCCGATCCAGCAGAGCTTCACGGGAGAGTTTTGTCAGCACGACGGCGTGATGATGGTGATGATGTTGCTACCGACGCAGGGCTTCGCCTAAGCACCGCTACGATATGACCGAGGTGGAATATGGTGGAAGGGGGCACTGCACACGGCTGGGAGAGATCAATAGATCAACTTGTGTCTATGGGGTGCCCCCTAGCCACGTATATAAAGGATGGAGGGAGGAGGAGGCCGGCCCTCACAGAGCGCGCCCAAGTGTGGAGTCCTACTAGGACTCCCAAGTCCTAGTAGGATTCCACCTCCCATATGGAGTAGGAAAAAGGGAAGGGAGAAGGAGAAGGAAGGAAGGGGGCGCCCCCCCTCCCTAGTCCAATTCGTACCAGTCCATGGGGAGGGGTGCGGCCACCCTTTGAGGCCTTTCTCTCCTTTCCCATATGGCCCATTATTGCACAATACGAATTCTCGTAACTCTCCGGTACTCCGAAAAATACCCGAATCACTCGGAACCTTTCCGATGTCCGAATATAGTCGTCCAATATATCAATCTTTACGTTTCAACCATTTAGAGACTCCTCCTCATGTCCCCGATCTCATCCGGGACTCCAAACTACCTTCGGTACATCAAAACACATAAACTCATAATACAAATCGTCACCGAACGTTAAGCGTGCAGACCCTACGGGTTAGAGAACTATGTAGACATGACCGAGACACGTCTCCGGTCAATAAGCAATAGCGGAACCTGGATGCTCATATTGGCTCCTACATATTCTACGAAGATCTTTATCGGTCAAACCGCATAACAACATACGTTGTTCCATTTGTCATCGGTATGTTACTTTCCCGAGATTCGATCGTCGGTATCTCAATACCTAGCTCAATCTCGTTACCGGCAAGTCTCTTTACTCGTTCTATAATGCATCATCCCGCAACTAACTCATTAGTCACATTGCTTGCAAGGCTTATAGTGATGTGCATTACCGAGAGGGCCCAGAGATACCTCTCCGACGATCGGGGTGACAAATCCTAATCTCGAAATATGGCAACTCAACAAGCACCATTGGAGACACCTGCAGAGCACCTTTATAATCACCCAGTTACGTTGTGACGTTTGGTAGCACACAAAGTGTTCCTCCGGTGTTCGGGAGTTGCATAATCTCATAGTCATAGGAACTTGTATAAGTCATGAAGAAAGCAATAGCAACATACTAAATGATCAAGTGCTAAGCTAACGGAATGGGTCAAATCAATCACATCATTCTCTAATGATGTGATCCCGTTAATCAAATGACAACTCATGTATATGGCTAGGAAACTTAACCATCTTTGATTCAATGAGCTAGTCAAGTAGAGGCACACTAGTGACACTTTGTTTGTCTATGTATTCACACATGTACTAAGTTTCCGGTTAATATAATTCTAGCATGAATAATAAACATTTATCGTGAAATAAGGAAATAAATAATAACTTTAATATTGCCTCTAGGGCATATTTCCTTCACTGATCAAGGGTGGGAACCAGCCCCCTAGTGGGCTGTTGCACCCCCCCCCCCAAGGGCTCAAGGCGCCTAGGGTTGAAACCCTAGGGGGTGGGGGCGCCTCCCACCAACTTGGGGGGCAAGCTCCCCCCCCTTGGCTGCCCCCCTAGATGAGATCTAAGGGGGCCGGCCCCCTCTCGCCTTCCCCCTATAAATAGTGGGGGGTGGGAGGGCTGCCACACCCTTCCCCTAGCGCAGCCCTTCCCCTCTCCAACACCATCTCCTGCTCCGTAGTGCTTGGCAAAGCCCTGCCGGAGAACTGCAAGCTCCTCCACCACACCATCGTGCTACCGGAGCTCTCCCTCAACTTCTCCTCTCCCCTTGCTGGATCAAGAAGGAGGAGACGTCCCCGAGCTGTACGTGTGTTGAACGCGGAGGCGCCGTCCGTTCGGCGTTCGATCGGGTCTTTTGTGATTTGATTCGCCGCGAGTACGACTCCCTCATCCGCGTTCTAGCGACGCTTCCGCTTAGCGATCTTCAAAGGTATGAAGATGCTCATCCTCTCCCTCTCTTGTTGATAGAACCTCCATAGATTGATCTTGGTGATGCCTAGAAAATTTTGAATTATTGCTACATTCCCCAACAGTTCCTACATATTCTACGAAGATCTTTATCAGCCGAACCTTTATGATAACATGTGTAATTCCCTTTGTCTGTCGGTATGTTACTTGCCCGAGATTCGATCGTCGGTATCTCCATACCTAGTTCAATCTCGTTACCGGCAAGTCTCTTTACTCATTCTGTAATACATCATCTCATAACTAACTCCTTAGTCACTTTGCTTGCAAGCTTCTTATGATGTGTATTACCGAGAGGGCCCAGAGATACCTCTCCAATACAAGGAGTGACAAATCCCAATCCCGGTCCATGCCAACTCCAAACACCTTAGGAGATACCTGTAGAGCATCTTTATAATCACCCAGTTACGTTGTGATGTTTGATAGCACAAAAGGTATTCCTCTGATATCCAGGAGTTGCATGATCTCATGGTCGAAGGAATATGTATTTGACATTAAGAAAGTAGTAGCAATAAACTGAATGATCATATGCTAAGCTAACGGATGGTCTTGTCCATCACATCATTCTTCTAATGATGTGATCCCGTTATCAAATGCAACTCATGTCTATGGTTAGGAAACCTTAACCATCTTTTGATCAACGAGCTAGTCTAGTAGAGGCTCACTAGGGACACAACATTTGTTTATGTATCTACACATGCATTTAAGTTTCCGGTCGATACAGTTCTAGCATGAATAATAAACCTTTATCATGAGTAAGGAAATATAATAATAACAACTTTATTATTGCCTCTAGGGCATATTTCCATCACCGCGTCCTTGTAATCGACATCTCCAGCAATATCAATCAAGCAGGAAGTAGGTCTTTACCTCCGGCATGAGGGGCCGAATGTGTCTTTCGTTCCCAACCAACCCCGTTCAAGCGACCACCTAGTTGCGATGGCCTGCAGACTTAGTCCTTTCATGAGGACATCTGTCATCACAAAACCATGACACGCACCCTGAAGGTGGGACCCGCTATGGCTGGAGGGGAGGGGCAAAACGGACCTTGTCCACGCATCGCCATCCCCAACCTTGTCGTCGAGCACGAATTCGACCGAAACCCCTCGCTAAAATTCGAATTAGCCCCAACGCCAGCGACTGCAGAAACGGTACCTAAGCGCAGGAAGCAAATCGAACTGCGGGGGAGATCCCTCGAACGCTCTCCTCCATTTCGCATTGATGCATAATCAGAACAAAAAACTGGATTCGAACCTCGTCCTCTGCGCATACGGAATGCCAGCAGACGAGCACACATCAAAGTATTGAGAAGGATAGATTGCATACCTCCCTCGCCCGACCAGGGAGGGGGTTCGATGGGTCATCGCTAATGCTGGATCCGTGGGGGCGCTGATCTCTTCACAGGCGATGGTGGGGTAGACGGACCCCTAGCAGAAGGAATCTCGGTGGGATGTTGGCAATCCCTTCCTGACGGCGGCCTGATCTTGAGACGTGATGGATTCGCCGTCCTGAAGTACGCCCACCGCGCCGCTTGGCCCGGATCCGATGACTCGGCCTCCTAAATTGCACAAAACAGGAGCTCCACATCCATGCAGTCGTCGTCTCTGATGAAGTGCGCGCGCTCTTCGAAGTTCGCGTAGCGGATGATGTTGAGGTAGATCCGTGGATGTCCGCCCACTCGGCCTGTCGGAGAACCTCTCTAACACCACCAGTCGCATCTCCCGTCGAGCCTCCGTGTTCATCCTTCTTCAGTTGGCTCATGTTTGTCATGTTTTTTACACAGTCGATGAACTTTTTTACAAGTTCAATGAACTTTTTTCAAATTCGATGAACTTTGTCAAATTTGGTGAACTTTTTTCAAATCTTGTGAACTTTTAAAATTTTTGATGAACTTCTCCAAATTCATGAGTTTTTTTTTCAAATTTGATGAACTTTTTTCAAATTCAATGAACATTTTTAAATGTACATTTGTTAATTCATTTTTTGTGGATTTCCCCCCTTTTTATTTTTCTTAAACAACGGGGTTTTTCTTACAACTGCTCGCAAGAAACAATGGCTAGCAAAGGAGCGAGCAGCGATCAAGCGAGCGAGCAGCGATCAAGCGAATGAGGGGCCACGGCCCACTAGGGGCACGCGTGAGCGCCTGCAAAGTTATTAGGCGCCGAAGGCGCCAACAAGGAGGTCTCTAACTAAGGAGCGCTCATTTCCAGCTTCCCCAAGGGTCACTTGGGGTGGGCACGTGTCGCGCACTGGGGCCTTCCTCCGGATTTTGGCTTTTTAAAAAAATTCGCAAGTGTTTTCGGCTTTTTAGATGGTTTTTTCTCGAGTTTTTGTTTCAACTTTTCGGTTTTTCACCAGTCTTCCTTAGCTTTTGGACCAAAAAAATTTAGAATATATTTTTTTGCTCGAAAAACACGTTTTCCCCCTCCGTGAGAGGCGTGGTTTTGCTTCCACGAAAGGCACGACCGTACCTCTGAGAAACAAAAAAACGTGTTTTCTCTTTGTTTTCCTTTCGTGAGAGGCACGGTTTTGCTTCCGCGAGAGGCATAGCCGTGCCTCTCAAAAACGAAAAAAACGTGTTTTCTCTTTTTTTTCCTTCTTGAGAGGCATGGTTTTGCTTCCATGAGAGGCATGGTTTTGCTTCCGCGAGAGGCACAGGCGTCCCTCTCGGAAACGAAAAAAGAACGTGTTTTCTCTTTTTTTCCGTGAGAGGCACGGTTTTGCTTCCGTGAGAGGCACGGTCATGCCTCTCGAAAAATGAAAAAAAAACATGTTTTCTTTTTTTTCACGAGAGACACGGTTTTGCTTTCGCGAGAGGCACGGTCGTGCCTCTTGGAAACGGCTTTTGAAAAGGGGAAACAAACGTGCTCCCAATTCAGTTTTTCATTCGGTTATTTTCGTAAAAACAAAGTTTGTCAAAAGCTATCAACATGAGATCTAGTTTTGAATATCTCGACGCGAGGAATACAACAGTAAAACCGGTTCGAGATTTGGACGCACAGTTTAAGAGATAAAAAGTTTTGAATAAATGAATCTAAAAAAAGGAAAATTCCCAGGTTGAGTCAAGTGGCGCACATGCAATGCGCCACTTGTCGCAACCAAGGGAAGCAGAAGTGATCTTTGGAAGGAGTACTACTCAACTAGTGATTTTGAACTCCAACCGGCCGACCCATTTGGTCCGCGCATGTCATTTGGGTCGAAGCGAACAAAAACGTCGGTCCAATGCGCCGACTCAAACCCAAAACGCATCCGCTAGTTGTCCGCGTCGACGTTTTTGGCCCAAATTTGGACCTGGGTTGCGTCCACGCGGACACGAAAAGGACACGCCGCGCGTCGCCTCGGTGTCCGCCGTGACCCCACATGTATGCCGGCCAACCACCAAACGCGGTCATATTAATCGCTGCCACTTATGTGGAAGCTACCGGAGGCCGTCCTTTTCTAATCCACTCGTGCGGGGGGGGGGGTCAACCACTTCCACTAGATCTCACCGCCCACATTTGGCACCGTGTGCTCCATCGCTGGCGACAGTCAAACCATAGCGCCATGGGTTTCTTCAGCGATAGGGGCAAGGGGAAGCTCACCCCCGGTGTCGGCTCTTCCTGCGCGCCTCCTCCTCCTCCTCCGTTGTCGCCTGCACGCCCCATGACGGAGCGGCTGAACATACCGGTGCACCAGGCGCGGGGGCACTAGCAGTACTGATAGCCATTGCCGTATCCGGATGTCAACCTGCCGCACATTTGGCATATGGATCCGCAACGCATCCCGGTGTCGGGGTGCCGCGGTCGCAGCAGGCTCATGTCGAGGAGGTACACAGGCGGCGGGAGCTCCTGACGCCGACCCAGCGTCGGCTTCCTACCTACGTGTCGGACTCTCCCAACTGGAAGGTCTGGTTTGCCCTCAAGCACGAAGAGGAACGCCGGTGCGGCGTCCAGTACCACCACACCAACCCCCCACCACCCTCGGAGGTCTAGCCGAAGGAGGAGGATGCCTATTAGGCCGTGTTAGCGGCGGCCATGCAGAGCTCCATCGAGGAGACCCGGCGCAAGGAGGAATAGGAGGAGGCTGCCTACTAGGCGAGGCTGGCAGAAGTCCTCGCCCTGTTTGCGGCCAGGGACTACGTGGTTCCGCCGTCGCCACCGAGGCTCCCGGAGCCCAAGGCCGAGCCGCCGCCGATGGAGCCCGTGGGGGAGCGGTACGTATGGACCGGTGGGCTGCACGAGTGGGTCAGCGTGCCCCCGTCTGGCTCGGCGCGACGCCGGCGCAGGAGGCGGCATACGTGGTGATCTCTGACTTATCTTTTCATTTCACAAGTTTATGTTTTCCTATTGTTATCGTACAAACATTCAACAAAGATAGACCTTTTTACACATGTGCCTTGATGAGGGCGACAATTCAAATGGCTCCACAATGCTTGCTGCCAGAATTTTTTACTTTTGTTGCTGCTTACAAATTAGTTAAATACAATAACTTATTCGCATCTGTTATTCATGCACCCCTAAAAAATTCTGGTAGTTCATGCATTGTTTGTGTATCAATTGTGCTAGAAGTAAAAGATCATCTATTCTTTTACTTCCTCTTTTGCCTATGTGTATCTTTGTCAAAATTGGGGCCTGAGTCTCAACCTGGAGGACCAATTAGCCCCCTGTATGTTACTCTTCAACAAGCCTTTGTGTTCATGGAAATTACTATCTTGGTCAGTCGTGTGATTTGGACAACCATAAATGACCGGATTTCTAATAGCACCGGGCCAAGCTTACATCATTGCAAGAAGAAGTTGAAGGAGGAGCTTGCCGTGATTATTCATAGAGGAAAGAGAAAGAAATGTGCAACTTTACAAAGCTAGTTTGAGGCCTTGAGATCAAATCGTATATGTTTGGTGTTACCTTAAATTGTAAAAAAAAACATATGACGGCTAAATTCATTAAGAAATAGGCTAGCTTGTATGATTTCTAAAAACATGAGTTGTGTACCATGTGCATCGATGGCGAGACAGAAGAAGAAAAATGCCAGAAAATAATAGAGAACTTGCATTGTGAAATGGATAGGAGAAGAAAATTGCGCAAATATCATGCGTTTTGGTTTAGACTATAACCTGAGAAATCGTCTAACCTTTGTGACCACGCAAGAATTGGTCTCGCTATTGTCTTTGTTGCAGGACTTCATGCCCTCGCCAGAACAGGATGAACGCTTTCTCTTGGGGGGCAACCGCTTCTCCACCAAAGAAGCCTATGTTGTTCTTCTACGAGAACCGGACAACAACTTAAACGCAGCTCTCATTTGGCGATCACAAGTGCCAAACAAGATCAAGATTTTTCGCTTGGCTCCTCTTTCGGGACAGACTAAACACGCGCGCCAACCTCGTCCACAAGCATATCATCACAGACCCGACATGCCCGCGATGCCGGGCTTTGCCTGAAGACACCAGTCACCTCTTCATCTCATGCCCATACGCGTCGCGCATATGGCAGCGTCTTGACATCACACCCACCTCCAGTGCCATCGGTGACCTTTGGGATGCCCAACTCCCATCGGCCACACAGGACCACGTCTGGTCCTTTGTGCTTCTCACGATCCTGTGGAAGATTTGGGAGGCGCGAAATGATAAACTGTTCCGATCGCTTGATACTCGTTCGACTTCTACATGTAAACTAATCCTTCCAGACCTTGACTTTTGGTCTCACCGGCTAGTCAAAACCGGTGACAGGGAGGCCGTCTCCTCGTGGCGGTCTTTCCTCTCTGCACGATGTTCCATGCCTATGTAACTCTATATCACAGCTTGATGTGACTCTTTTGAGTAATATATTCAGGTGGGGGAGCTCCCCCCCCCCCCCCCCCCCGGTGATTCTCAAAAAAAATTGCGCAAATATTGAGGCCTTGAGATCAAATTGTCTATGTTTGATATTCCTTAAAAACATAAAATTCTTTAAGAATATAGGCGTTTGTATGGCGGAAATAGCCAATGAGTCTTTGATCCCATTGCACCTGAATTGGATTTCCTTTTTTTAATACATAAAAAAGAGTCGAAAATATATGGAACTTTTTTGTAAAAAACATGAGTTAGCGTAATACTTGCGTGAAAAGTTTTGCGAAGGAATGATTGTCGTTGTATTTTGGACGGAAACAAACAAAAATAATACTATATAAAAAGTTACTATTCATAATTTTTGGACATGCATTTTTTTCCGAGAATACTATGAGGGTTCTAGAAATTTTCGACTCCTTTTGATTTTCCTAAAATTATTATTTTTTTCATTTCAGGTGCATTGGCTCCCATGTTCCAGTGTGCACGGAGGCCGTACAGAAAGGGGAAAACATAGTTTGCCATGAAGGAAACTTGAATTGTGAATCAAACAGAAGAAGAAAAACGCAAAAACATGATGGTCTGCCAAGGAGCTCTGTGAAGCCAGCCTCATGCATTACCCGCCACGGAACCGCCTATTTAGCGCATAGAGCGCTTGTTGACGCGCAAACGTGCAGCCCTTTCACCCCCGCATACGCTTCTTGGCCGGCCCATCAGTGAAGCCGGTGCGCCCCTGATTTTTCCCTTTCATTTTTCTTTTTCCTTTTTTCTTCTTTTCTTTTTTTAAAAAATGCTCAGGATTTGAAAACAAATCTGAGCTTCCAAACATGTTCATGATTTTGATTTGTTTCTCCAAATTTGGAAAAGTAATTATAAAATGAAAATTGTTCCCACATTTCAAAATATGTTCCGAGTTTCAAAAAATGCAAACTTGAAAAACGATATTCGATTTCAAAAAATGATCAAAAATTTGTAGAAATGTTGAAAATTTGAGAATTATGCAAAAAAAATAAAAATATTTTATGATTCATAAAATGTTCATGAGCTTAAAAAATTGTTTCCAAATTGCCAAAAAGGTTCATCAATTCAAAAAATGTTCATAATTTCAGAAACAAATGCCGATTCATAAAAAAATCCCATGACTTTCATTTTTGATGGAAATTCAAGAATTCAAAAATTATTTACGAGTTTGGAAAATATTAAAAAATTATAAAAATGTTCATGAGTTTGATTTTTTCACAAATTTTAAAAATGCTTGCATATTATAATAAGTCATGAACTTGAAATTAGTTCTTGATTTTTGAAAATGTTTATGAATTTAAAAATTATTCATGAATTTGAAAATTGCGCGTGATTTTTTAAAAGGTTATGAATTTAAAAATTGGTCACAATTTTTTTAAAACATATCAAATTTGAGAAGGAAAAGAAAAAGGAAAATAAAAAAGAGAAAAAAGGGGGAAACAGATAGGAAAAAGGAGAAACCGACTAACAGGCTGGCCATTACCGTGGGCTATCCCTTGACCTGCGCGGGGAATACGATCCCGAACTAGCTACTTCAGGTGCAAGGTTGAAACAGACGGGCCGCAAACACAACCCACTCTCATTCGGCTGAAAGCACAAGCACCAAACCAGACAGTCGCACCACCTTAGAGCAACTACAGTCGGGCGCCTCAAATTTGCCTCAAACACCCGGACAGGCGTTTCATCGCTGACCGGTCATAAAAAAGAGACCCACTCGGGCGTCTCAAAACTAGCCTCAAACGCCCGAGTTGTCTGGTTCCCCTCATATCCAGCCTGTAGGGCGGATATGGGGCGGCTCGGGCACACCCGGGCGCGTTCTCCTGAAAAGCCCGGCCCATCACCCACCCCACTCTGTCCCCACAAAAATCCTCGAATCCGAAAACCCTAGCCCAGTTCACTCCGCTCTTGCTCCGTCTCTTCTTCTCCCCTACTCCACTTTTGATCCACTCCGACGACTTTGGCAACCATGTCGAGCTCCGATAGCCGCTCTGACTCGGACCTCCATGTAGAGGAGCTAGTCCTCCGCATTGCCCTCCGGATCTGCCGCCTCGCCTCTCCCGTGCCACGAGCATCAAGGACGCCGGAGCTGGCTCCTCCCGGCTCGCATGCAGCTCCGCGAGGGCTGCGCAGTCCGTGCCACCCCCATGTCATCCCCTACCCCAGCCGGCCGCTCCTCCATACGGGTAGTGGTGGGTGCTAATGCCCGCACCGCCAGCCCAGACGCGCACGCCGGAATCGGGGGCATGTGCCACCCGCCGCGAGAGGTAGCGAGCAAGGGAGAAAACGCGGCGGAGCAGTTCATGCGTCGTCGCCACGGGTTGTTGGCAGAGCCCGACAAGGATGAGTGGCTCCTTGCTTGGGTCTAGCGCTGGTCGATTATGACGGCCGAGACAGACGTTGAGCAGCTTCGGCAAAAGAACGCCAAGGCGCTCCGGCTAGCCATTGAGCAGTCGAAGCGCGAGATGGCGGAGGCGGCTCGGCTGGCGAAGCTCAAGTTGCAGCAGGACATGGTGGTCCGATGACTCGAAGGTTTGATCGTCCTCGCCAACTCCGACTCCTCCGACGGCGATGACCACGGCGCCTCGTCCGACGACTCGGATGATCCTCCACTAGTCGCTGACGCCTAAAGCAGTGTCGTCGACCGGAAGGGGATAGGGTGGCGAGGAAGTTGTGAAGATCCGTCTTCTCCACCTTAATTTCAAGGTTTTAGATGTAGTTTAAACTTGTCCGTCGTATTATGTGCATTATGTGAACTTTAGCTATCTTTTGAAGATCCGGCTGTGATCTTTTAGTAAACGCATTGTCCATTTGTATGTCCGTTTCTATGTCCGCTTATGGTCTACGTAGTTTTTATCAATATTGCATGATTTAGTATGCATATAGGGGATCTGATATGAGATACGTGGATGTGGACAATGATATTTGAGGACTGACCGGTTAGTGCCGTGGACGCGCCATGGGCGTTTAAGAGTCGAATTTGCTATTTCCGGTTGTAGATGCTCTCCGTGCCCCTACATGTCATAAGGAATTGCTGCTTTGATCGGCGATGAGACAACGGGGGTTCACTTACACGTTGTTATGGGAATATTTTATAGCATATTTCAATGTAGTTCGTTGTATAAAATATGAATATTTAAATTAATAATATAAAACGCTAAAACTGAAAATACATATTATTTATTATGTTTGATTACTATATAGTTGTAAAATGTTTATTAAATATATATAGCATAATAGAATAAAAATTTCCATGTATGTTTGCATGTTGAGATGGGTCTTTTTCTTATGCATGTTATGATGAAGTGGCATGTATGTTGAGAGACATATGATAATGCGGGTGAAATCTTTTTTTATGCATGTTGTGCGATGATCTGGCATACTTGCGTGTTGAGAGAAATAGTTAATGACGAACTAGCTATTTAATTATAGAAGATCTGATGGTCACGACTGAAGTCAACATATGAAAGCTAGCACCAAAGCCCGCTAGCTACAAACATGTTCATCTCGAAGGTCCTCAGCGAGTCAGCGAGCTAGATTTGATCAAAAAAGCTACGGGACATAATGCTTTAAAAGCATCTCCAATTCAACAGGCGCGCTTTGCCTCGAAATGTGCTATAATTCTTTTACAGTGTTAAAATAATCATTTTACACGCGGGAGCAACGAAAAGATTTTTGAGATGCACAAAAACAGGGTGCCTGATCCGACGGCCCCATCTGTATCAGTACGCACGCATAATCCGGCGTCCTAAATTTGCAGTCCGCATGCACACCCACGCGCTAAAGTTTTTTAAGCGTGCTTTACAGCGACTGCTGGAGTGTTGTTTTTGTCTCCGCCGCACAAAAACGCTGTTTTTTAGCGCGTGAGACAGTTGGCGAAATCACTAGTTAAGGAGTACTCTTGCGGAGATCGCACCAACTTCCCCGGGTTGCAACAAATGGCGCGCTGCATGTGTGCCACTTGTTGCAACCTGAGAGTTTTCTCTTTTTTCGTAGATCTGATTATCCAAAACGTTTTATCTCTTAAATCATGCGTCCAAATCTCGAACCGCTTTCGCCGTTGGATTCCTCGCGTCGAGATCTTCAAAACTAGATCCAATAGGTTTTGACAAACTTTTTTTCACGAAAAAACCGTACGAAAAAAATCGACGAGAAAACCGAACCGGGAACACGGTTTTTTTTTCCTTTCCGAAAGAGGCACGCTCGTGCCTCTGACGAAACCATAATCGTGCCTCTCGCGAAAGAAAAAAACAGAAAACACGTTTTTTCCCCTTTCCGAAAGAGGCACGCCCGTGCCTCTCGCGAAAGCACAACCGTGCCTCTCGCGAAAGAAAAAAAATAGAAAATGCGTTTTTTTTACTTTCCGAAAGAAGCACGCCCGTGCCTCTCGCGAAACACAACCGTGCCTCTCGCGGAAGCAAAACCGTGCCTCTCGCGAAAGAAAAAAACAGAAAACGTGTTTTTTTTCGTTTTCGAGGAGGCAAGGCCGTGCCTCTCGCGAAAGCACAACCGTGCCTCTCGCAAAAACAAAACCGTGACTCTCGCGAAAAAGTGCGTTTTTTTGCGCAAAAAAATTTACTTTTTTCGAAAAAAGTTTTCAGTTGAAAAGCTAGGGAAGACCGGTGAAAAACCAAAACGTCAAAAAAACCCAGAAAAAGACCGTTTAAAAAGCCAAAAAACGCGTGCGAAAAAGTAATAATAATAATAAATCCGGAAGGAGCACCCAAAGCGCGACACGTGGCAAATGGCTGAGAGCGCGCCAAGTGGCGCTGATCGTTGCGAGGCTCCCGAAGGAGCACTCGTTAATTAATTGCTCCCAACCGTTGGAGGTGCCGGTTGGAGATGCTCTAAAATCAACCACCCGCGCCTAGGGTCCGGTCAGGGATTCCTCCTGATGATGATTTGTTCAAAATAAACGTGGATGGAGCTGTGCCTAGGTACAGTGCCAGATGTGCTTTTAGTGATGTTTGCCTCATTTAGTTCTGATGTTATCTATTTAAGAAAAGTTTCATGATCCATTCTCTGTAACCTAACATTATCGATTCAGTGGGCAGTATTGATGATCCAACACGAAACTGAACTGTATCTCGGAACTGAACCAAATTGAATTTCTATGGAGATAGTATTTGGTTGGTTGGCATTCGAGTATTCAACTACGTACACACGCGGTTGAGGCCCAGCTCGCGTGACAGCGGTTCGATCGTGCAGGCGACGGCATGAGCACCTGACAGACACCCACCTGATCACCAGACTTGATCTGGTTTGCTGCGGTCCGAGTCGACAGACGTACGCACGCTGGACAAATCACAAGTGGATCAATACCTCGCTGTCGAGTTTTGGGCGTCAAACGATCCTGCAGCCTGCACGCCATCCATCCTGCACGTAATAAGGAAACTAACTAAAACTAACTCCCACGCCTTAGTCGTGGTGACTAAGACGCGCGCGCTGACCCATACCATTCTTCGTACGCACTACGTTCGTTCCTCGTGAAAAACAGTCCGTCGACGTCGTACTCGTACGTGTACGTAAGCCTGTATCTTTTACCAAGTCCTCCCCTGCCTGCCAACCCATGTGCATGTTACCAAGCCCTCGGTAAATCAATCATCAATGGAAACATGCATGCACGCGGCGTGCATGCCCACGTTGTACAATCGAGGACGGGCCACCACGGGCCTGCCGCCACCTTTGCCGTGCAATGATACACGCCTGCCTGTACGCACGAGACCATGCGTGGCTGCTCTCCGCCAACCTGTCTCTTGGCTTTTACCAAGAAGTAAGCACTACCCGCCAGCGATCGAGTCCATTTTATCTTTATCAACCCCGCCCGATCTTAACAAGGAGCCAAATCTCACCAACCGCACTCCACTCGCTCCGTCGCTCGCTTATCGATGCATGCATGGATCCATTGATCGCCCATGCATGAGATACGTACAGCTGATACGTGCCATCTACTTCGCACTCCATATCTGCTACGTGGCCTCGCCTTCCCGTCGTCGTCCGTGGCGTCGCATGTGAGTGCTGACCATGCGGCATTCGCTGCCAACCTAACCTACGGAGGCCGGGACGGGGAGGGTGGCCACCACGTGAGCCGAGCCAACCCACGCCGCGATACGTGCATGCTAGCTGCCAACGGGGTAGCTGACATGGTAATGGCACACTGTCTGTGTGTGTCCGGTACCAGTCCAGCTCCATGCCCTGCAACCCCGGAGGACAAGGGGCAGGAGTAGTATATGAATTTCTGTTCTCTGGTCGACAAATTTACAGGAACTCCTAGTTCATAAATTTGGTGCAGTATCACAAGTTGGTACTCGACAAGTTATTTCGCGAGCGAATCTCTGATAGACGGATTAAACTATACAGGTAGGCTAGATTCCGAAGACCTTCTCTAGGGGAGAACCCGAAGACTGACAGTGTGGATATGTTGTATGAGGAATGATCAGCGCCGGGAGGAGGAAGATGATCGCGAGAGCGGCTAGAATGGAGAAGAAAGAGACGGCAAGGGTGTGCATCATCGGTGACGGTAGAAATAGGTGAATGCGCGTGAGGATAAGAAATGAAAAGAACGGAGGACGCACGTTTGCTTAGACTACCCTTTTGTTCTTTTTTTTTCGCGAATACGCTTTGTAGCGTATCTTTGCATTGAGAGAAAGGAGGAATACAACAGGCCGACACCACATACACATACGCAAGAAGGCGTGTCCGTGGCGTTTAAGTGAGCATAGAGTGATGGGGTTGCTCAGCCCCTCATACAAGATCAGGTTACAGGAATAAAAGCACTAAGTCCTTTGGCTCTGGCGATGGCCCAGGAGCGTGCGTCGTCTTGAATAGTGGTGATCACGGTCAGGGTAGACGGGGCGATCTTGTCAAAGATAACCGCATTCCGGTGGCGCCAAAGCGTCCAGGCCACAAGGCCAGCCAAGGTAGTGAGGCCGCGGCGAGTGGTAGCAGGTAACCTGAGGAGGGCCACGGAGAGCCAATCGAAGAAGCCGGAAGATCCATCGGGCGGGAGGGTGGAGGGGGAGCACTAGCCGAGGATCTCGTGGAGGACAGACCGAGCAAAAACGCATCCCACCAAGATATGATGCAAAGTCTCTGGCTCCTGGAGGCAGAAGACGCATGTCGGCTCGTGCTGTAGACCACGCCAAGCAAGCCGGTCGGCAGTCCAGCAGCGGTTTAAGGAGGCTAGGTATATGAAAAACTTCACCGAAAGGGGCGCGCCAGACTTCCAAATCAGACGCCAGTGCTCGGGTGTTGTGGAGCCGTTGAATAGAGCAGCATAGCAGGAGGATGCCGAGTACACGCCATTCTCGGTCCATTTCCAACGAAGGGTATCAGGCTGGGACGAGAGAACCACGTGCTGAACGTTGCGCCAAATGTCAACATATTCAAGGGTGGCCGCAGGACCAAGCGATCCCTGGATGTCAGAGATCCACGAGCGATCAATAAGCGTCGTGGCGACCGTGCGGGTGCGCCGCCTCCTGGGCGGGACAAGGGCCACCAGGGCGGGAGCAAGGGTCGAGATGGAGTTGCCCTCAAGCTACGGATCGGTCCAGAAGCGGCAAGAAGTCCCATTACCCACGATCCAAGAAGTGGACGCACGGAAAAACTGGGCGACCTCGGCATCATGAGGAAGCTGGAGGTGAGACCAAGGGCGACTGTGATCCGTGGCCTGCAGCCAGAGCCACCGTACGCGGAGAGAAATACCAGTGCGGTGTAAGTCCCGAATGCCAAGCCCTCCAAGCTCGATGGGATGGCAGACTCGCGCCCAACTGACAAGACAAGAACCCGCACGCGCGTCTTTGTGTCCATGCCAAAGGAAATTCCGGATGATTCTGTTGACCTTCTTGAGGATTGGAAGAGAGAGAGTCATGACGAGTAAGATGTGCACGGGCATGGCAGATAACACATGCCGGACCAAGGCCAAGCGCTCACCACGGGCATGGCAGATCAACAATATCACTAGGGACGCTGAAGTGGACAGCTTGGTGGAGTTAAATTCAACAAAAAACATGAGTCGTGGGAAAACAAAAGCTTTTGTGTCAACTTGATGGAGTTAAATCGACAAAAATCATGAGCAATGGGAAAACTTGAAGACACGGCCGGTCCCATCGATCATAGCAACCCATGCACGGAGTTATCATGTGTGTCCCCATTGCCAGGGCCATCCATTCAATCCATTCACGTGGAGTCGTGGAGGCTCGACGGCCAAGCACGTACTAGTTCAGCTTTCTTGTACCAACAGAAGAGAAATAAACTAGTAGGTAAAATAAGAGTATACAACAAGAAGATGAAGATCAGTGCACATCTAAGCGGCGGGGTACGTACGCCCCGGAGGCGGAGAGGACGTACAGGAGCACGGCTGAAGCCTCCATAGCGCCAACAGCGCTGGACGGCCTGTCAAGACAGCGACCGGTGCATGCTGCGTCGAAACGACCGATCGACCGTGAGATTAAGTACGGCATTCAAACGCCTCCCAATTCTAAATGCTTCTTATTATTAGCTAATACTCCCTCTGTTCCAAAATAGATGACTCAACTTTATACTAACTTTAGTACAAAGTTAGTACGAAGTTGGGTCATCTATTTTGGAACGGAGGGAGTACTAACAGGCAGGGACGGGCTGGCCTGGCCTTGTCGTCTCCCCGCAGATGACCAAACAAGCACCGTCGTCGCTCGAGGCTCGACTGACCCGTCAGCCGTCGTGTACGTACGTACCGGCCACAGCTGCTGCTCAACGTACGCTACTGCCGATTGATTACTAATAATTGGTTAGATAGCTGCTGCTGCTAAGGTCTAGCTGGCACGCAGGATTTGGGATTAGACCGTATGTATTAATCGTCGATCCTTGTAATAAGCGGCCTCTCACACGCCCAGGAGCTGCTGGCTATGCGTCTGTAGGAACGCGATCACGCAAAGGCCGGATATATATGGTGTTATTATGACGACCCTCCACGAGAAAACACTACTGGAAACTCATGCATGCATGTCACGTTCAGACGTTGATGCTATACCTTACCTACTTACTATACTTGATGACATGATTCCTTTTTAGAAATTATTACGAGTGGTTAAAAGACATTGTATTCGACTGATGCTGTGTTTCGAATACGAGAGATTCACAAACAGATTGCATTAATGCGGTACACTAATCATCAAACAAACGGACCAGATTAAGCTACCTACTGACGGCAGGTGGCTGCACCTGCGTAGATACGTACCCTTGCATGTCGGCACAGGCAGATCCTTAAAGCCGCAGAGGATCCTGGGCCACGAAGGTGGACCCAGGCCGTGCCACGGAAAGGTCTACCGGGCCCGCGCGCACAGCGGGAGTGTTTGATGCAGCCACGTGGTGGGTCCCGTCTCCACGTCTCCTCCAACACGGCCCGCCTGGCCTCCAGCCCCGGCTCCAACCGTTCGGCTCGGTCGGCTCGGTCGTCTCCACGATTAAATTCAGGCTCGGCTTAACCCCGAAACGGAAAACAGCCTCGGGTGTATCCGGTTTATTTAGCATCAGTACATACACAAGCGCTTATATACACGCGCATACACTTACCTTTACAAACGCACACGCACACCCTATTTTTATGAGCATTTTTTGAAAGACTGGGCCGACATATCATCTTGAGATTTACGAAGTTACTGTAAGCACCTCGTCGTCGACGGGAACGTCTCCTCTCACTGAAAGCGCATCACCGAAAATCCTGAAATAAATTTAGAAACAATGCGAGCACCGGGATTTAAACCCTGGTGGATTGAGAATATCATTGTCCACCTAACCATCTCAACCACATGTTGGTTCGCCTCTCGGATGTGTACTGTTACGGTACAGGAACAGTAAGGACACGTTTTATCTGTAACAACGCAGACGCTTGTTTTGAACTTGTCTGTCTTTGTAAAGCGCTGTGAGACGTTCTGCACACCGCAGCCGGCTCTACCCGAATAAATAATTTATACGTATCATTTTTTGGGTCACGTGATTGTAGTGTAATTCTAGATAATATGAAGCGTTCCATTCGCTCAACCACATCAAAGCTTGAAGCACCTGGTTCATCAAACGAACAAGAGGTAAAAACGATGGGCGTGGCTAACTGACAGTCGACTGAAAACAGTTTTGTGACAAGTCGACTCTAACTGAATTGTTGATCAGGATTCAATGGATCCCGGATCATCTTCTATCCTATGCGTTCTTTCCCTAGAGCAGGAGTGAGATGAAGTTGTAATTGTTTTGTATGACTTTGTATATATTTTCTTAACGTTATGAAATTACCGTAGAACTATTGTTCTACGGTCTCAGTTTCAAAAAAAAAATCTTCTATCCTATGCCAATGCACTGTTATCCTCTTCCTCTGACTGCCGCTGATCGCCGCTCCGCCCTCCCCTCAACCGTGACCCACTGTCGTGTTGCTGCCCCCGACCATCCCTCTAACCTCGGTGTTGACCTTTTTTTGTCCGACGAACTTGCACCACTGTCGTGCTGCCACCTCCACCCCTCCGGCTAACGATAGATCATGGGGAAACTTTTCTGGCGAGCCAGCGACTGCTTCTTCCTTTCCTCATGCACATGTTTTCTTCTAGCAAAAATCGACTAACCCAAATTGAATTTTCAGACTACTGACATTTAGTTATTGTGAGAAACAATACTCTGGACGCCCTCATTCCACCGTGCACACTTTAATAGTCATTTGTTTTACATATTGATTAAGCCAGTTGGAACATGACAATGTCATAGAAACTCTTAGAGTACTACAACATTTTTTTAGGAAACTAACAAAGTTAACAATAAGTGTTACTACATAATAGTACACATTATTAATTTTCATAGAACATGGTTAATAGTATAGTCAGCTACTGGCTATATGATGTTGTCATGTCATAAATAGCCATCACTTATCTCTACTTCTAATGGACGAGTTGGTGAATCGTCTCCGCGGTTTATTTTCGCTGGGTTTTTTCGTCTCTCCTCCCACCACCCCCTCCCACCCTGGTCCACGGTTTATTTTCACTGGTTTTTTTCTCTCCTCCCACTACCCCCTCCCACCCTGATCCATCGGTTTATTTTTCTCTCCACTCTTTATTACAACCAGAACTTTCCTAACGTATAACAAATCACGGATCTAACTTCCTTAAATTATGCAAATCAATCAATTCCTTTTATTGGTTCAATTTGTCTTAGGAAACAAATAACAGATTTTCAGGAAACAAATAATATATTTTAATCTAACTTCCTTAAATTATGCAAATCAATCGATTCCTTTTATTGGTTCAATTTGTCTTAGGAAACAAATAACAGATTTTCAGGAAACAAATAATACATTTTAATCTAACTTTTCTAACTTATCTAAATAAATCGATTTCTCTTATTAGTGAATTTTGTTTTAGGAAACAAATAACAGACACGTCACAACTTTCCTCCCAATAAATAGTTTCTTAACATTTGTAAACTGTCCTAATCAGACACGTCACAAACGGGCAGGTACTGATATCACGTTACCAAACAATAAAACCCCATTTGCATAGAAATCAGTTCAAAAATCCTAACTTTCCTAAATTTTTACCTTTCCTTGATAATAACCAATATTTCCTATATTTTCCACCTATTGAAAGAAATCACCCCTCCATCGATATTAGCATTTTTTTAACTGAGATCTCCGGGTTATGATTTTTTTTTTGCGATTCTTTCCAGTTGTGACCTCTCCTTTCACTCCGGCTCCTTCTCGCATAAACACCTCCACCACAGCCAGGTGACACCGCCCCAGACCTCCTGCCTCTACACACCTTCTCCGCCACCTCCTTCTCGTACTCCATTAACAATCCCTCCGCCACATTTGTCCACGGCGGTGTCGAGGGCATGACGCAGTAGCGTACCAGCGGTAGAGCAGCGCATATCAGCAGGAAGCAACACGCAGCAGGCGAGGCAAGCGGCCGACGGTGGAGGGCAGAGGTGCGGCCAGCGTGGCTGAGGGGGCGGCCGGCAGAAGATGGCCATGACTAGAGGCGATGCTCGGCAGGGGCGCGACAACGGGGCGAACGAAGGATAGGCGGCAGCAAACGGGGCGAGCGCAGCCAGCGAGAGTGTGGCGCGCGGCCAGGGTGTGTGTCGTGCAGGGACACAATGGTGCGGTGGCAGCGGCGAGCGCGACGGCAGCGGCGGGCGCGACCGACGCGGTGTAGCGCGAGCGTGGGCATGGAGAGGGAGTGGCCGCGCGGGCGCGAAAGAAGAGCGGCAGGCTCGAGCATGGGCGTGCATAGGAGCGGGCATGTGCCACGGGGTCAATCCGAGGAGCTCGGTGGCTACCCCTGCAATGGCCATGGCGGACGGCGGTTCTCGGCCACAACGAAATACCTAACGAGAGCAAACGAGAGGGGAAACAGGGGAAAGGTAAGAGGAGATCATGGCGGTGTCAATGGCGCCCTAAGGGAAGACATGGGAGCTCGGGGCAGCGCAGATCGAACGACAATGTCGTGGTGGCCCAAGGTTGAGGAAGACGGCAGCGACGTCGATGCGGGGGTGCTGGATTTGATCTCGTTGGCGCAGACGACGTAGCGAAGGCGTTCGGAGCTGCTCGACAAGCTCCTAGCCCGCAGGGAGGGCAGTGGCCATGTGGACGGGGTCAGTCATGGTGGCCGTGGCGCCTGACTTTGTCCAGATCGACAGGATCGAGCGAGCGAGGAGAAGTGGATTTGGGAGGGGACATCGAGGAGGAGTGAGGCCATGGGGGCAGGGAAGGAAGGGCGTCACCCTTATCCATTCCCCTTCGATGCCATCGAGGTGGTCGGGCGAGAGCCCGGCTCTGTAGCGACGCGGCTCGGGGAACAGGAGAAGACGACCGCGTGGGGACTGGACCACTGAGCCGGTTCGGTGGCAAGGCCCGGGGGGCAGGGCGAATCCCCTTTTACATCGTCCTTTTGGTTTTTCAATGTATTATAATCTGTTTCTCCTTTTTAACACCGTTTTCTATTTATTCTTATCAACTAAATGATCTCTACTCCTAATATCTCGGTTGATAGTCTCCGTTCCACCACCCCCTTCCACCCTGGTCCGCGGTTTATTTTCGATTTTTTTTCCTCCTCCCACCACCCCCTCCCACCCTGGTCCATCGGTTTATTTTTCTCTCCACTCTTTATTACAACCAGAACTTTCCTAACGTATAACAAATTACGGATCTAACTTCCTTAAATTATGCAAATCAATCGATTCCTTTTATTGGTTCAATTTGTCTTAGGAAACAAATAACAGATTTTCAGGAAACAAATAATACATTTTAATCTAACTTCCTTAAATTATGCAAATCAATCGATTCCTTTCATCGGTTCAATTTGTCTTAGGAAACAAATAACAGATTTTCAGGAAACAAATAATACATTTTAATCTAACTTTCTTAACTTATCTAAATCAATCGATTTCTCTTATTAGTGAAATTTGTTTTAGGAAACAAATAACAGACACGTCACAACTTTGCTCCCAATAAATAGTTTCTTAACATTTGCAAACTTTCCTAATCAGACACGTCACAAACGGGCAGGTACTGATATCACGTTACCAAACAATAAAACCCCATTTGCATAGAAATCAGTTCAAAAATCCTAACTTTCCTAAATTTTTACCTTTCCTTGATAATAACCAATATTTCCTATGTTTTCCACCTATTGAAAGAAATCACCCCTCCATCGATATTAACATTTTTTTAACTGAGATCTCCGGGTTATGATTTTTTTTGCGATTCTTTCCAATTGTGACCTCTCCTTTCACTCCGGCTCCTTCTCGCATAAACACCTCCACCACAACCAGGTGACACCGCCCCAGACCTCCTGCCTCTACACACCTTCTCCGCCACCTCCTTCTCGTACTCCATTAACAATCCCTCCGCCACATTTGTCCACAGCGGTGTCGAGGGCATGACGTAGTAGCGTACCAGCGGTAGAGCAGCGCATAGCAGCAGGAAGCAACACGCAGCAGGCGAGGCAAGCGGCCGATGGTGGAGGGCAGAGATGCTGCCAACGTGGCTAAGGAGGCGGCCGACAGAAGATGGCCATGACTAGAGGCGGTGCTCGGCAGGGGCGCAACAATGGGGCGAGCCAAGGATAGGCGGCAGCAGACGGGGCGAGCGCAGCCAGTGAGAGTGTGGCGCGGGCCAGGGTGTGTGTCGTGCGGGGGCACAATGGTGTGGTGGTAGCGGCGAGCGCGACGGCAGCGGCGGGCGCGACCGACGCGATGTAGCGCGAGCATGGGCATGGAGAGGGAGTGGCCTCGCGGGCACGAAAGAAGAGCGGCAGGCTCGGGCATGGGTGTGCATAGGAGCGGGCATGTGCCACGGGGTCAATCCGAGGAGCTCTGTGGCTACCCCTGCAATGGCCATGGCGGACGGCGGTTCTCGGCCACGGCGAAATACCTAACGAGAGTAAACGAGAGGGGAAATAGGGGAAAGGCAAGAGGAGATCATGGCGGTGTCAATGGCGCCCTAGGGGAAGACATGGGAGCTCGGGGCGGCGCGGATCGAACGACAATGTCGTGGTGGCCCAAGGTTGAGGAAGACGGCAGCGACGTCGATGCGGGGGTGCTGGATTTGATCTCGTTGGCGCCGATGAAGTAGCGAAGGCGTTCGGAGCTGCTCGACAAGCTCCTAGCCCACAGGGAGGGCAGTGGCCATGTGGACGGGGTCGGTCATGGTGGCCGTGGCGTCTGACTTCGTCCAAATCGATGGGATCGAGCGAGCGAGGAGGATAAGTGGATTTGGGAGGGGACGTCGAGGAGGAGTGAGGCCATGGGGGCAGGGAAGGAAGGGCGTCACCCTTATCCATTCCCCTTCGATGCCAGCGAGGTGGTCGGGCGGGAGCCCGGCTCTGTAGCGACGCGGATCGGGGAACAGGAGAAGATGACCGCGCGGGGACTGGACCACTAAGCCGGTTCGGTGGCAAGGCCTGGGGGGGCAGGGCGAATCCCATCGTCCTTTTGGGTTTTCAATGTATTCTAATCTATTTCTCCTTTTTAACACCGTTTGCTATTTATTCTGATCAACTAAATGATCTCTACTCCTAATGTCTCAGTTGGTAGTCTCCATTCCGGGTTTATTTTCGTCCCACCTCCCGAGTGAGGGAGAGGGGGAGAGAGAGTAAGGAAGAGGGAGGGAAAGGGTGTGTGTGTGAGAATTTGATGGTAAAATAAGGTCGTCAATGTCACTTAATATGTATGAGAATATTAAATGTAATATTAACATAATTGATATTGAACATTTAAAGTTAATACTGCCCCGTTGCAACGCACGGGCGTTCTTCTAGTACAGAACAGAAGTTTTGCTCTCGGCCTCCATGAAGGCCTTTAAAAAAATCAAAATTAAAACTTTTCGGTTTCAAAAAAATCTGAAAAAAATTGTGCAAGTAAATAAGGATGTTATGTGTATGTGTGTAAATTTTTAGGATGAAATGCGTTGAAATGCGACCTATACAAAAAATACAAATGTATGGCCTGAGAGGATCAATAGTATTATGTGTTAAAAAGCCCCAGATTTGTCTTTTTTGCACAACTCTCATTTCACCGTATTTTGCCTTAAAAATTTACACACATGTGTCTCATGCCTCCATGTATATCTCTAAGTTTTCAGATTTTTCCGAGATGTAGAAAATATGGATTTTGACGAATTTTGAATTGTTCAAAATCAAGCTCTATGAATATCAGCCTCCAAAAACAATATTCGTCACTTATAGCCATTCGCACAATAAGAGAATCTATAGCCGGGCGCCCCAAAGCGGCCTCAAACGCTCGGACGGCACGCCCGGTCACTAACTGGTCACGATTTTTCGATCCAGATGAACGCCTGAAATGGGCCTCAAATGCCCGGGCTGGCCGGCACCCCTCATATCCAGCCCGAATATGGGGTGGATATGGGGGCGCCCGCCCACGCCCTCCACGTCGGACTGACGGCGGGGTCCCACACAGAAACGCCCAGAAACCCGGCGGTCTGAAGCTCGTCTCCTCTGTCAGACTGGTGGAGCTGCATGGCGCAGCTCCAGCGGGCGGTGTAGTGCTTAGCCCGGCTACTTAAGTCGACTGGCGGCACCAAAACCTTACCATTCATCCATATTTTCCTGCACATGTCTGCCGCCACAGCCACTTTCCACTCCACCCATCGGCCTAGTAGCTATGCCCCAAGCTGCCAGGTGAGGCGAGCCATTTCTAACACTGGAGCATCGGCTCGAGCTCCTTGAGCAGATCCGGGCTAGGCACAAAGCCCGGATCACCGTGGGGCTACCTACGGATGAAGTGGATCTGGAGGAGGAGTTGGAGGAGGAGGAGGAGGAGGAGGAGGAGAAGGAGGTGGAGGAGAAGGAGGAGGATGTGGGGGACACTGGCGACGCGGGTCAGCAGGCGGAGTAGCAGTCCATCCTTGATTTCCTCCGGTGGGAGTTAGCTATGGAGGCCAGACTCCATCGCCGGCAGGAGATGGAGGCTCAGCAGGCCATCTTCAATTCCCTTCGGTCGGAGTCGGCTGCGGAGGCCACCATTGCCGGCAAGAGATGGAGGTGCAACAGGACATCTTCGATTCCCTCCGGTCGGAGTCGGTCGTGGAGGCAAGGCGCCATCACCGGCAGGAGATGTAGGCGCAGCAGGCCACAGGGGAGGCAGAGATGCTCGCCTACATGGATGAGGTCGAGCGGGAGGAGGATGAGTTGGAGCCCTCCTCCCCACCCGTCCAGCCGGCGCCAGGCACCGTTGTCGTGGGTATCTCCGACGACAAAGAGTATTAGGGTAGTACGTAGTATGTAGTACGTAGGACTTCTTTTGCATGTTTTGTATGGATCTATGGGTTGGAATATGAGAGAGGCGGGTGCAGAGTGGCTAAGTTGAGATGTGACTAGTTACCGTCCATGGACACGCCCGATCACATCGGCGGGCGTTTGAGGGGCCGGATTTGCAAAGTCCGGCTATAGGTGCTCTAAGGTTAGCTATAAGGTTGGTTATAAGACTAGTACTTTTTTTATCCTGTGACCGTAGAACAATTGTTCTATGATATTTTCATTAATATATAAAAATATTTACAAAGAATAATACAAGGGGTGAATCACCCAATACCAGTTTTAGGTAACATCATAAAAGATTAGATGTACTGTTCAATCCACTGGTCTATCTGGTCGGCTTTGGCTTGCTTTGACCCGAGCTTGAATATTTTAAATGAGAGGAGCAACTCTGAATATTTTTTCATTCCTAACCATCCAGATACTCCAGCAGCCGATTATAAGGCTGGTCATAATGGGAGTATCATAAAAGGTATCATGCATGCCAACTAGATTTTTTGGATGATGTGGCACACAATTAAATGAGAAAAGAGAAGGTGTGATATCATATCATGATACCGTATCATATTAAATATTGTACTACTTTGTGTCATGCATGGCAATTAATAAGGCAACCTAAGATACTAACTTATGATTAAGGATGGCAATGGATCGGGTTCGGCTCGGGTTGAACGATATCAAATCCATATCCAAATCCATGAAGACATTGTGTGCCCATCCATGAAAAAATCCATGGGCGAAAAATTATGTCCATGTCCAAACCCGATGAGTATCCATCGGGTATGGATATCCATCGGGTTCTCTTAACACGTATACATAAAACATAGCACAACATTCACATAAGCTCCCAAGTTCTCACCAAATGACATAGCAAAAGTGCACAACATCAAATGAGCTCTTAGATTCTCACAAAATGACATAGGACAAGTTTGCATCACCAAATAAGCTCTCGGATTCTTACAAAATGACGTAACATCAAATAAACATAATTACACAATTATCCATCCTCGCAGAATGACATAGCAATAAAACAAGATCATTTCTCAATCTTGATTTCTCACAAAATGGCATAGAACAACATCAAGTAAGCACATGTACTACCATGCATCATCTTCCATTCTTCACCTCAATCATCTACGAATTATCTTTAGGCTCCTGTTATGTTGGGCTCCCTACAGAGTTAACATTTCCAAGGCTAACAACAGCAGGGCCTTGTGCTTCACCATGAGAAGCTACTGAGCTGTACATGAAAAAAAGTAATAATCTTCAGTTTCAGTTAAAGTGATCCAAGGTACATAATGTGTAAACTGTACCAATTTGGAAATATTGTAATCTCCAAATCGTAGTGAATGGTCACTACGAACCTGTAACATCACAAAATTCTAAATTTTGGAATGTTATATTAAATAGATAGATTTGATTATTTGTTTGATTGTTGTGTGGTTGATTGACTGAAAGTGAGTGAATTTGAAACTTTTTGAAAGTTAAATGAGAGGGAATAAAAGGACTTTCCCAAACTTTCATTTTTGCTTTTATGATCTTCGTGAATTCAAATTCTTTTCACCACAAAACCCTAGAGAGAAGATGACATGACTTCTTCCATTTATTTAAATGACAAGGGGTGTTGAAAAAATTTGAATTTCATTTGGAAAATATTTCCAACCCAGGAACTTTATGCAACTCAATGATTTTCACGAGCGAAGATAAAATGACTTCTTCAAAACATATGAAATATGAGTTGGGAGTTTCAAAGAATTAAATTCAAGTTCTTTTGAATTTATTTTTCAATTTGGAGTTGTTTGAGTTTTATTCAAATTATTTTTCTCCAAAAATGAAATATATGGAAAATAGGGTAACATGATTCCCTACAACAGAAAATTGGAGAGAAATAAATTTGAATTAATTTTGGTATTTTTTTAAAATGATTTTTATTGGATTTTATTAGAACAGTAGCACTGTTTGAATTATTTGAATTTTGTAGATTTTATTTAAAGCTATAATAATGTTCATCTTGTAGAAAATCTTTTTCTGAAAATTTTGATATATTATATGCCTATAGTATTTTTTATTTATTTTGGTTTTATTTTATTTTCTGAAAAATTTGTTTTTTTAAAAAAAACTTTCTCCCGTCGAACTGGGCCGAAGCCCAGCCAGCCGGCCCAGCCCAGGCGCTCTCGTCACCGACCCTAGGCGCAGTCCTGCGCCCGTACACCGCCGGCCGCCGCCGTGTCCGAGGCGGACACGTCGCCGTCGCCCCTCCTCCAAGGCGCCGCCTCCCCTTCTCCTCCTATAAATGCGCCGGCCCTGCCGCCCCCTCTCTCCCCTATCCTCCCCCTCCGCCGCAACCGCCGCCGGAGCTCCCGCCCCGACGAGATCTGCCGCTGCCGCCGCGCTCTGTTCCGACGCCCCGAGCGCCGCCGACCCCACCAACCTCACCGCCGCGCCGCACCGCCCCTCCCCGACCTCTCCCTTTCCCCCCTCGATGACTGGAGCCGCTGCCCCGCGTCGAACCCGAGCCACCATCGCCACCGACGACCTCGCCGGAGTCCACCTCCACCGCGGTGAGCACCGGAGCCACTTTCCTCCGTTAGATCGTGGATGAACATTGTAGATTAGATCGTGTTTTTTTTCTTTTCGAAGCGTTTTGTTTTATTTATCGAACGTTCGCTTTTTAGTTTTTTTTCCTATTATTTTCGGCCTGGGACCCGTTTGTGATTAGTTTGTTTATAGATTAGTCCCTGTACTTCAATCGATCACAACTTTTTGCTCGCTTATCCAAATCCAACGAAACCAACGCCCACTTCTTCGTTACGATCCCCTCTATCCAGTAATACAACTCAAACATGTTTTTGAAAGATTAAAATTTGAATTAGATCAGATTTGAATTTGAACTTCGTTTGATCATAACTTGAGTTTTATAACTCCGTTTGAGTTGATTCTTTTTGCAAATCGAAGCTCTTGAGCTAAACTTTCTGATAAGGCCAAATTCACATAATTTTGGTACTGTTAGAAATTGTTTTATGCTGCAAGAATTATTTTCTTGGTTTTGATGTTTTTCGAGTTGTTCTCTTCGTTCTTTCCGATCTTTTGATTGATTGCTTATGTGTGGTTACTATTGCTTGCTTACGATAGATTGACCGGAGTGTGACGAGTAGAAACATCAAGAGTTTTGAGTGCGAATCATCTTCATCAACATTGCAGGCAAGTTCACACTTTGATCATACCTTTCTCATACCCAGTTTTTATGCATTAGATCAATCCTCAAACATTGCATGATTAGGATCTAATTAAATTGTGGGTTTTGGGAAGTAGATTGAGGTAGTACCTATTACCTGTTTTATTATCAAACCCTTGGGAGTTACTTCTACGTTTGCTTATTATGCCATGCTATGCTAGTAGACGTGGATTGGGTGAGTGAATTTCCATGACAGATGTGAGATTGTTAATTAATGGTTTATTTAAGGTGGCAACTTAAACACACATCTGGGTGGATTGAGGCACCTGGTTACTCCAGGACTTGCCTGTCTAGGCACCTGGGTTTCCAGGACTTGCCTGTATTTCTTCGGACCGCCACCCAGGCTCAAAGGGATCATGAGATTATTCAAACTAGAAACTTCCGTGTGCAGCCACAAGCCATTATGGGCTCTGGCATAGTTGATTAAGTTGTGCGAACTCTTACGGGTAGACTAGCAGATGTAGGGGAAAGTAGGTGTACCGGTCTACCCACATGTAAGGTGCTAGCGCTTCCGAAAGACTATGTCTCGGTCATCCGTTTCTCAAACATCATGTAGTGCGAGAAATCAAACGGAGGCGATCGAGTCTTGTGGGGAAAAGTGCGCAAACCTCTGCAGAGTGTATAAACTAATCATGGTTAGCCGTGTCCCCGGTTATGGACATCTTGAGTATCTAGTACTTGGATTATCATGTGAATCTCATCATGTTACTTCTAATTAATATTGTTGGGTTTTAATGAGTACTTTTAATTGGGATTGAGAATGCTGTCAACCATTCTCAATGTTTAACAACCACCATGATAGTTAAATAAATTTATTCCTTTGCAGTAGGGAAAAATTGGCTTTACGCAAAACTGTAACCATAGAGCTTTTCCACCAGCCAAATATGCATGTAGTGATAGCCTTTATTCATCATTGCTCTATGGTGTGAATTTGCCAGTACATTCAATGTACTGACCCTCTGTGGCTGCAACGTCTCATGTTGCAGGATCTTACGACGAGTAAGTGATACGTTAGGGTTACGATTTCCTATACTCAACTTTGCCGTTGGTGTTGATGGGAATCCACAACCTTGTTGCTTCCGCTATTTTGGATTGAGGTAATAGTATTTACGTTACTTTATACATGTGATTTACCTCTGTTATAAATCCTCGAGTACTGTGTGTGTCAGCATACCGATCCAGGGATGACACGTAAGCACAGAGACTTGACCCATTCGGGTCGGGTCGCTACAAGATGGTATCAGAGCACATGTTGACTGTAGGACGTGACCCTAGAAACTGGCAAGCCCATAGGAAAGATTTTTCTCTACAACTTTCTTTTCAAAAGAATCTTTTACCTCTCTTCTCTTCTGAGCTTATTCAAATATTCCCTTTTAGTGAGACCATACCCCTTTCCCCTTTTGACCCCTCGAAGATTCGACTGATGAGACCACTCCAAGAAGGACCAGATATCGGACAACTAAGACCACTTTGGAATAAAGAGGATTTTTACTGTGCATTACAATGACGGAAACTACGACGGATAAGGACTTCGAAGACTATGATAATATGAAGAATTTCCAGATTTGGTATAACCTAGAAAGGCTACCCTTATGGAACTTGGCAGACTATGGAAGTTGTCAATACCCGAGATCAAGGTGTATCGGAGAAAGACCGGAACATGGAGCTTTAGAACTCAAGGTTTTGTCAAGAAAGCCCCAAGACAGGAAATATCAACTATGGAATGATAGCTCATGAAAATGACAAGAGCAGAAACACGCTATCCATGATGTTATCGCCCGCTTATGCTATTGTCACCGTGCTGAGTTAAGCATGCATATGCATGGAAGGATTGGATGGTAGAAGGCTGATGGAGCACCTATCAGCAAGATGAAGATTTAACCTTAGTCGGTGTATCACCAGGATCTGGAGTGTTACATCAGGAAGTTAAGATGGACCTACAAGAAGCAATATTTTGACAAGAAGGCAATTGGTGAAGAACTCAGGAACCGGAAGCTGAAGTAACCAAACTGGAGGAACAAAACCTCGAGATACCAGAGATTTGTCAGGAACTGATGGATAGAAGGACATGGTTCATGTCAAGGAGGTTGAAACCCAGAAGTTTGGAACCCAACTCCAGAAATATTAAAGGATGTCACTAAGAGACTTCACGACAACAGAGATTTGGCATAAGAACTTGAGAAGGACAAGCATGATCAGAAGAAGCCGTTGGAGACATGACCAAGACTTGAAGAGTTTGATGACGTTGAGATCTATAGACCATTAGAAGACCAAAACCCTGTTTATACCTACGTTAGATGCGACGTTTGTGAGCTGTCATTTGTTTGATGTTTTTCGACAGCCACAATAAAATTGTCTTTTCAAAACTATTGTTTGTACTGTGTGCATCCCTCTCGATCTCTCTTATCCCACCCCAAACCCATGGGCCCAATAGAGATGAATGGAGATGAGCTTATATTTTCTGGATCGATGAGTCAATTGGAGACGGACCGATGGATTCAGAACATGGAGGATCATGGAGAATAACCCTATAGTCGGAAAGGATATGACCCAGCATGCTCTTCAGTGCTTTGAAAGAGTGCTGCTACTTGGTGGAGGATGTACCAAACCATCAATGGATGGCAAGGAGTAACCACTTGGAAGAATTTAAGTTGACTCTGCAAAGTCTCGTCTTGTGTCCCAGAAGTTGAAGCCTTATGGAAATGATATGAAGAAACCTTGTGCATACAAGCTTTGTGGAGAAATAGGACACAACCATAAAGAAAACAAGGACGAATACCCTCATAAGCGGAGGATTACCAAAGGAGTTAGCCGAGGATCTCAGGGAACTTCGGTTGGAGATTGTTCCCAAAGGTTTTGTTGCAGCAATGGAAGTTCAGTCTACATTGTTGGGAAAGATTCGTGAAGCTCAGAAGTATGACAAAGAGATTGCTGAGATAAAAGAGAGGATGAGCAAAGGAAAGGCCAAAGGTTTTCGTAAGGATGAGCACGACACCTTATGGTTCGAGGACCGTGTATATGTTCCCAATAATGCAAAGATCAGGAAGTAAATACTTCAAGAGGCTCATGACTCACCATACTCGATTCGCCCTGGAAACACCAAGATGTATTTGGATTTGAAGGAGTGTTTCTGGTGGACTGGTATGAAGAAGGATATTGCGGAGTATGTAGTCGTAGGTGATGTATGCCAGAGAGAGTAAAGCAGAGCATCAGAAGCCAGCAGGATTACTACAGCCTATGCCGATACCCGAATGGAAGTGGGATAAGCTTGGCATGGATTTCATTACCGGATTTCCCAGAACCCGAACGGGATATGATTCTATCTGGGTAGTAGTTGATTCGCTTGACCAAAGTGGCTCACTTTATCCCAGTGAAAACCACCTATACAAGTGCGAAGTTGGCCAAGATATATTTGACCAGGATCGTATGTCTGCATGGAGTTCCGAGGACCATCGTATCAGATAGAGGAACACAGTTTACCTCAAAGTTTTGGAATCAGCTGCACCAGACTTTGGGTACTAGGCTAGAGTTCAGTACAGCCTTTCATCCGCAGACAGATGGATAGATCGAGAGAGTCAATCAGATTCTGGAGGACATGTTGAGAGCGTGTGCGCTAGATTATGGATCTAGTAGGGATGATAATCTACCTTACGCGGAGTTCTCATACAACAACAGTTACCAAGCCAGTTTGAAGATGGCCCCTTTTGAAGCTTTGTATGGGAGAAGGAGCCAGACACCGTTGATGTGGGATGAAGTTGGAGACCGTCAGTTGTTTGGATCAAATGTGATCAAGGATTCAGAAGAGAATGTTAAGTTGCTTCGAGATAGACTGAAGGTAGCTCAGTCCAGGCAGAAGAGTTATGCAGACTCAAAAACGCAAGGAGGTAGTCTATGAAATTGGAGATAGAGCATGTCTTCGTGTGTCCCCTCTGCGAAGAGTTAAACGATCTGGAGTTAAGGGAAAGTTAGCCCCGAGATTTGTAGGACCATACCGAGTTTGGAGCGTATGGGAGAAGTGGCCAACAAGTTGGAGTCACCCGAAGGACTGTCAGGAGTTCATGATGTGTTTCACGTTTCCCAGTTGAAGAAGTGCCATGCAGAGATGGCCAATATTCCCCTGTAAGGACGCTTGACCCTGGAAAGGATAATGATGTTCCACGAAGTGGAGTATGGACTTCATAAGTATAAGTTTATTCTCAGTATGTGGGATATCCTATGAGGATGAAGAGATGAATTACTATTGGATATAAAGGAGGTATGATGTTGGAAATATGGATCAATGGAAATTCCATGATGAGTCGGAGTAATCACCCTTAGTTTGTTACCAACAGAAGGAAGGAAGGAATACAATACCATTGGATGGATTTAAGAATGCTAGGAAGTTGGAAGTTGGAATAATGATCAGTTGCTCGATGATGAGTTCAACGTTTACAAGTGATGAGATGGGCCATAACCCACAGGCCCCAGGACCTGCCAAGAAGCAAGCACATTCTTGCTGGAGGAAAAACCATGGAAGAAGTTACGATTTTATCAACCGACGATTCTATAGGAGTTTACGCAAAACCTGAGAGGTGTGAAGAAACGATAGTTGTTTGTCCAGCTTGCAGAATCAATGGATTATCCGAACTTGGTTCGTCGACAAGAGAAATTCTGCAATGCTTGTAAGGATGACCGAGTGTTAGAATGCGAGATTCGCTAAACCATATACAAGATAATGATTTGGGTGCGGGATGGATTGATCACCATACCGACTTACTCTTATTATTCGCCTTGCTATGTGGGATGGTAAATCTGAGTGACTTACCTATAGTAGAGAGACGACGATCAAGACCTTGTTTGAACCTTAGAATGGTATAAGCATTTCCCCCTATACAAGGCAGTTGTTGCCAATCGTAGGATATACGGTGAGAATGAAGCCAGACCCATTTTCTGCAGGAGAAACCATAAATTGTTGACCACCATGAGATATCGATAGTTGTTTAGTATTGGCGCCAGACCCGTCAGCTAAGAAGACCCAGTCTGGAATAACCTTACCAAGATGAAAGGACAGAAGAATTGAGGAAAAGGTTATGCCACTACCGGAAGAGCCCAGAGAAGGAATTATCCAGAGGATCTGAGAAGACGACACTGTCAACAATAAGGATGGAGTATATGAGTTTTGATGGAACCGTAACAATGCTTCTAAGGGTGGTAGCACCCGAGACCCCGGAGACGATCGATGGATTTTGAAGACCCCCAAACCCTAACCTATTTCTTGCTAGCCTCTCCGAATCTCGAGGACGAGATTCATTTTAAGGGTGGTAGGTTTGTAACATCCCAAAATTCTAAATTTTGGAATGTTATAATAAATAGATAGTTTTGATTGATTGTTTGATTGATTGACTGAAAGTTGAGTGAATTTGAAACTTTTTGAAAGTTAAATGAGAGGGAATAAAAGGACTTTCCCAAACTTTCATTTTTGCTTTTATGATCTTCGTGAATTCAAATTCTTTTCACCACAAAACCCTGGAGAGAAGATGACATGACTTCTTCCATTTATTTAAATGACAAGGGGTGTTGAAAATATTTGAATTTCATTTGGAAAATATTTCCAACCCAGAAACTTTATGCAACTCAATGATTTTCACGAGCGAAGATAAAATGACTTCTTCAAAACATATGAAATATGAGTTGGGAGTTTCAAAGAATTAAATTCAAAGTTCTTTTGAATTTATTTTCAATTTGGAGTTATTTGAGTTTTATTCAAATTATTTTTCTCCAAAAATAAAATATATGGAAAATAGGGTAACATGATTCCTACACAGAAAATTGGAGAGAAATAAATTTGAATAATTTTGGTATTTTTAAAAATGATTTTTATTGGATTTTATTAGAACAGTAGCACTGTTTGAATTATTTAAATTGTGTGATTTTATTTGATCTATAAAAATGTTCACGCTGTAGAAAATCTTTTCTGAAAATTTTGATATATTATATGCCTTATAGTATTTTTTATTTATTTTGGTTTTATTTATTTTCTGAAAATTTGTTTTTTTAAAAAAAACTTTCTCCCTTCAACTGGGCCGAAGCCCAGCCAGCCGGCCCAGCCCAGGCGCTCTCGTCACCGACCCTGGGCGCAGTCCTGCGCCCGTACGCCGCCGGCCGCCGCCGTGTCCGAGGCGGACACGTCGCCGTCGCCCCTCCTCCAAGGCGCCGCTTCCCCTTCTCCTTCTATAAATGCGCCGGCCCCGCCGCCCCCTCTCTCCCCTGCCTCCCCCTCCGCTGCAACCGCCGCCGGAGCTCCCGGCCCGACGAGATCTGCCGCCGCCGCCGCGCTCCGTTCCGACGCCCCGAGCGCCGCTGACCACACCAACCTCACCGCCGCGTCGCGCCGCCCCTCCCCGACCTCTCCCTTGCCCCCCCTCGACGACCGGAGCCGCTGCCCCACGTCGAACCCGAGCCACCATCGCCACCGACGACCTCGCCGAAGTCCACCTCCACCGCTTTGAATTAGATCAGATTTGAATTATCCAAATCCAACGAAACCAACGCCCACTTCTTCGTTATGATCCCCTCTATCCAGTAATACAACTCAAACATGTTTTTGAAAGATTAAAATTTGAATTAGATCAGATTTGAATTTGAACTTCGTTTGATCATAACTTGAGTTTTATAACTCCGTTTGAGTTGATTCTTTTTGCAAATCGAAGCTCTTGAGCTAAACTTTCTGATAAGGTCAAATTCACATAATTTTGGTACCGTTAGAAATTGTTTTATGCTGCAAGAGTTATTTTCTTGGTTTTGATGTTTTCCGAATTGTTCTTTCGTTCTTTCCGATCTTTTGATTGATTGCTTATGTGTGGTTACTATTGCTTGCTTACGATAGATTGACCGGAGTGTGACGAGTAGAACTATCAAGAGTTTTGAGTGCGAATCATCTTCATCAACATTGCAGGCAAGTTCACACTTTGATCATACCTTTTCTCATACCCAGTTTTTATTGCATTAGTTCAATCCTCAAACATTGCATGATTAGGATCTAATTAAATTGTGGGTTTTGGGAAGTAGATTGAGGTAGCACCTATTACCTGTTTTATTATCAAACCCTTGGGAGTTACTTCTACGTTTGCTTATTATGCCATGCTATGCTAGTAGACGTGGATTGGGTGAGTGAATTTCCATGACAGATGTGAGATTGTTAATTAATGGTTTATTTAAGGTGGCAACTTAAACACACATCTAGGTGGATTGAGGCACCTGGTTACTCCAGGACTTGCCTGTCTAGGCACCTGGGTTTCCAGGACTTGCCTGTTTTTCTTCGGACCGCCACCCAGGCTCAAAGGGATCATGAGATTATTCAAACTAGAAACTTCCGTGTGCAGCCACAAGCCATTATGGGCTCTGGCATAGTTGATTAAGTTGTGCGAACTCTTACGGGTAGACTAGCAGATGTAGGGGAAAGTAGGTGTACCGGTCTACCCACATGTAAGGTGCTAGCGCTTCCGAAAGACTATGTCTCGGTCATCCGTTTCTCAAACATCATGTAGTGCGAGGAATCAAACGGAGGCGATCGAGTCTTGTGGGGAAAAGTGCGCAAACCTCTGCAGAGTGTATAAACTAATCATGGTTAGCCGTGTCCCCGGTTATGGACGTTTTGAGTATCTAGTACCTGGATATCATGTGAATCTCATCATGTTACTCTAATTTAATATTGTTGGGTTTAATGAGTACTTTTAATTGGGATTGAGAATGCTGTCAACCATTCTCAATGTTTAACAACCACCATGATAGTTAAATAAATTTATTCCTTTGCAGTAGGGAAAAATTGGCTTTACGCAAAACTGTAACCATAGAGCTTTTCCACCAGCCATATATGCATGTAGTGATAGCCTTTATTCATCATTACTCTATGGTGTGAATTTGCCAGTACATTCAATGTACTGACCCTCTGTGGCTGCAACGTCTCATGTTGTAGGATCTTACGACGAGTAAGTGATACGTTAGGGTTACGATTTCCTATACTCAACTTTGCCGTTGGGGTTGATGAGAATCCACAACCTTGTTGCTTCCGCTATTTTGGATTGAGGTAATAGTATTTACGTTACTTTATACATGTGATTTACCTCTGTTATAAATCCTCAAGTACTCTGTGTGTCAGCATACCGATCTAGGGATGACACGTAAGCACAGAGACTTGACCCATTCGGGTCGGGTCGCTACAGAACCTAAATTAATTACTCTATTTTTTCTTTTATGGATAAGATAGAACTGCCTAGATTACACGTCAGATTCTATGAATCTTAATCATTCACAATCCTATAGATTAAAATACACTGTGATGTGGTAAAACCTAATTACCAGTTAACATGCATAGCTACAGACCACGCCATGCATCCAAATATGATATGTGCTCATTTGGTAACCAACGAAAATTTAGCTAATTCTATAAATATCTTCTAGTTACTACTGTAAGCTGCAAAAAATATTTGATTTGCAGACATACATGAGAGGCATTCAGGAAACAAAAAAATTACTACTGCTCAAATTACTACTGTAAACTGAAAGAAATACAATACTTAATTTCAGACATACATGAGAGGGATTCACAAAACAAAAAATCCACTACTGCCCCAATTACTACTGTAAACTGAAGAAATACTTAACTTACTGACATACATGAGATGGATTCCGGAACAAAAAAAAAACTACTGCTCCAAATACTACTGTAAAATGAAGGAAATACTTAATTTGCAAACATACATGAGAGTGATTCAGGGAAGAAGCACAACTTGCACACCCACGTACAAGAACACCGGCCGTACATGAGAGAGAGATTCAGGGAACAAAAGAAACTCACCCTGAACGCCAGTTGTTTGTTGTGTTCATCACCTCCTTGGCAGCGTCATGGTCCTCTTCTGGGCCTGTGCTCATCGACCGGCACTCCGGTGTTGCCGTGCTCCTGGTCCTGCATGCAGACAAGGCTGTTGTAGGTCGCAACGCTCCGCATAGGTGTGCTCTGCATCGCAGCTCAGAGACTTGCGCCGCCCACTGTTGTATGTGTGTGCGAGAAGAAGTCGAGACGGAGGGTCGAGGGGATTTGGAGTTGGGCTGCGATTGTACAATGGCGTTGAATGTTGAAGTGTTGCATGCCTGCGCCATATGCAGAGGTAAAAGCTGGCGGCGCTGGCGAGCATCTAGGGCTGCGTGAGTACTAGGACGAGGAGACGGAGATGGTCTGGTGATTAATGGTGAGTTGTTGAATGAGGAGATACAAAGAATGAGAAGAGGCAGAGTAAGTTACGGTGGGGACTAAGGAGGGATTGTACACTTTATATTTTCCCCTTTTTGTAAATAAAAATACATTGAAACATGCGATAGCGGAGATCACTGAATTTTGACACACATGTCATACTATCGGGCCGGGTTCGGGTATATCCATGGATACACAATTATATCCATGCCCTATCCACGAGTAGTCGGGTCGGGTTCGGGTGCTACCCATGGGCGTAAAAATGTATCGAAATCCTACCCATTCGGGTCGGGTATCCATGTCCATGGATAAAATTGCCATCCTTACTTATGATACTATGCATTACAGACGTAGTATCATACACTAGTAATGATACTAGTATATGATACTCACCATTACGACCAGGCTAATGATCTCCATTGCAATATCCTTCGGTAACAAGGTTTTAGTCAACAAAATTTCATCATATGCAGAAATTCCTCTCTGTCTGGTGGGGAGCAAGTTGTTCCAACAGCTGAGAGAAAAATGACAGTTCCAGAATAGGTGGGTTAATGTTTCTTGTATTGCATCCACATATAGAGCACAATTGTAATCAGGTAGGTGCATGTTTATTTGTTGCAAGCGATTCCTTGTGCTAACTCTGCCATGTATAAGCATCCAGAAAAATATCTTGTGTGGTCTTCCATAGTTGGCTGAAGATGGTGTGAGCTTCAGTCTTCTCAGAGATATTGATGTACATCTTCATTGATGAGTATTTTGTTGATGTCCAAGTGTATCTCCATTGATCCTCCTCATCAGTCTGAATACTGCTATGAACCTGTTCTTGTAGCAGATTGAATTGATTGAATGCTTGCTAGGTGAGTGGCCTGTGGAATAGCTGATTGAACTCATGTTGTTCATACACCTGTCTGAGTGAGATTTCCTTGTTGAGGACAAAGGAGAAAAGTTCAGGTAGCTTCTATTGCGGTGGCTTGTCCATCCAGTTGTCATACCAAAACAGAGTAGTGTCTCCTTTACTAGTTTGCAGATGGCATATTGCTTGAAAGTAGGCAAGGTTTTAAGAATTCCTTTCCACCAGAATGATCCCACAATTTTGTCACTTGGGAGGCAGTCATGGTAGTATGTTTCCCAGATGATCTTGACCCATGGTGTGTACACCTTGTTAAAGAACTTGCGTAGGAATTTCAAGAGCAGGGCCTGATTGTGAATATGAATATCTAGGACTCATAGACCACCTTGTGCTTTGGTTAAACAGACTTTCTTCCATGAAATCAACAATGATCCTCTTTATTGAGTACCAAATTTCCTCCAGAAGCAGTTCATAAGATATGTATTAATTTGCTTGACTACTTTCTTGGGGATCCATAGGGTGCACATGAAGAATGTTGGCCTGCTTGTGAAGACTGATTTGATGAGGGTCAACTTATCTCCTGAGGAAAGCAAAGTGGAGCAGCCAAGTAGCCTGGTTTCAATTTTTTTCAACATTGGTAGGAAATCTACAATCTTAGGTTTGTTGTGGCACAAAGGAAGATCCAGATACTTATGTGGAAGTGTACTAGTGTGACAGCCCAACATTTGTGAAAGATTAGTCATCTTGTCTATTGGAGTATTAATGCTAATGAGAGTTGATTTGGAATAGTTGACTTTAAGACCTATGAAAGCAGCATAGTGTAGCAAAAGGTTTTTGATGTGCTCAAGTTGCCTACAACCGGCTTTGGCCACCAGAATAGTATCATCAGCATATTGAATGATGGGGTAATCAGGACATGACTCGTGAACAAGAGGTGTATGTATCAGATTGTTATGTGATACGTCTCCAACCTATCTATAATTTATGAAGCATTCATGCTATTTTATTATCCTTTTTGAATGATTACGGGCTTTATTATACACTTTTATATTATTTTTGGGACTAACCTATTAACCGGAGGCCCAACCCATATTGTTGTTTTCTTGCCTATTTCAGTGTTTCGAAGAAAAGGAATATCAAATGGAGTCCAAACGGAATGAAACCTTTGGGAGCGTGTTTTTGGAACGAACATGATCCAGGAGACTTGGAGTTCACATCAGAGAAGCTTCGAGGAAGCCACGAAGGTGGGGGGCGCCCCCCCCCCTACTAGGCGCCCCCCTACTAGGTGCGCCCCCTGTATCGTGGGCCCCTCGAGCGTCCCCCGACCGACTTCTTTCACCTATATATTCCCATATACCCTAAAAACATCGGAACAGAAGATAGATCGGGAGTTCCGCCACCGCAAGCCTCTGTAGCAAACAAAAGTCAATCGGGGCCCTGTTCCGGCACCCTGCCGGGGAGGATCCCTCACCGGTGGCCATCTTCATCATCCCGGCGCTCTCCATGACGAGGAGGGGTACTTCACCCTCGGGGCTGAGGGTATGTACCAGTAGCTATGTGTTTGATCTCTCTCTCTCTCGTGTTCTCTCTATGGCACGATCTTGATGTATCGCGAGCTTTGCTATTATAGTTGGATCTTATGATGTTTCTCCCCCTCTACTCTCTTGTGATGAATTGAGTTTTCCCTTTGAAGTTATCTTATCGGATTGAGTCTTTAAGGATTTGAGAACACTTGATGTATGTCTTGTCGTGCTTATCTGTGGTGACAATGGGATATTCACGTGATCCACTTGATGTATGTTTTGGTGATCAACTTGCGGGTTCCTCCCATGAACCTATGCATAGGGGTTGGCACACATTTTCGTCTTGACTCTCTGGTAGAAACTTTGGGGCACTCTTTGAAGTACTTTGTGTTGGTTGAATAGATGAATCTGAGATTGTGTGATGCATATCATATAATCATGCCCACGGATACTTGAGGTGACAATGGAGTATCTGGGTGACATTAGGGTTTTGGTTGATTTGTGTCTTAAGGTGTTATTCTAGTATGAACTCTATGATAGATTGAACGGAAAGAATAGTGTCATGTTATTTTACTATGGACTCTTGAATAGATAGAACAGAAAGGATAACTTTGAGGTGGTTTCTTACCCTACCATAATCTCTTCGTTTGTTCTCCGCTATTAGTGGCTTTGGAGTGACTCTTTGTTGCATGTTGAGGGATAGTTATATGATCCAATTATGTTATTATTGTTGAGAGAACTTGCACTAGTGAAAGTATGAACCTTAGGCCTTGTTTCCTACCATTGCAATACCATTTACGCTCACTTTTATCGCTTGCTACCTTGCTATTTTTATAATTTCAGATTACAAATACCTTTATCTACTATCCATATTGCACTTGTATCACCATCTCTTCGCTGAACTAGTGCACCTATACAATTTACCATTGTATTGGGTGTGTTGGGGACACAAGAGACTCTTTGTTATTTGGTTGCAGGGTTGTTTGAGAGAGACCATCTTCATCCTACGCCTCCCATGGATTGATAAACCTTAGGTCATCCACTTGAGGGAAATTTGCTACTGTCCTACAAACCTCCGCACTTGGAGGCCCAACAACATCTACAAGAAGAAGGTTGGGTAGTAGACATCAAGCTCTTTTATGGCACCGTTGCCGGGGAGGTGAGTGCTTGAAGGTATATCTTTAGATCTTGCAATCGAATCTTTTTGTTTCTTGTTTTATCACTAGTTTAGTCTATAAAAGAAAACTACAAAAAAATGGAATTGAGTTTGTCTCATACGCTTCATTTTTTTAATATCTTTGGTGAGAATGATGGTAAGGAAAATTGTGCTCAAGTGCTAGACGAAGAAATCTATAAAATGTTTGGCACTAAATATTTAAATGATGAGCATGAATGGAATGTTGTTAGTATGAATTCCTTAAATATCCATGATGCTAATGATATGCAAAGCCACAAGCTTGGGGATGCTATGTTTGATGAATATGATATTTTTTGTCCCCCAAGTTTTGATGAGAATATTAATTATGATGAAAGCATGCCTCCTATTTATGATGATTATATTTATGAAAGTGGGTTTGGAAGTTTGTCAACTTTAGGAAGTAATGATCCCACTATTTTGGAGGATGTTGAATCTTATTGTGATGAATATGAAAGTGGATTTGGAAGAGTGTCAACTTTATTTAGTGATGAATCCACTATTTCGGAAGAGGTTCCAATTGATTATGAGAACAAAGTTGCTATCTATGATGATTATTGTGATGACTTGTATGCTATTAAGAATAATGATAACCATGAAACTTGTCATCGTGATTTTAGTTTTCAATTGGATTATGCCTCACATGATAATTATTTTGTTGAGTTTGCTCCCACTATTATTCATGAGAAGAAATTTGCTTATGTGGAGAGTAGTAAATTTTCTGTGCTTGTAGATCATGAAAAGAATGCTTTATGTGCTGGTTATCTTGTTGAATTCATTCTTGATGCTACTGAAAATTATTATGAGGGAGGAACATATGCTTGTAGGAATTGCAATAATATCAAGTTTCCTCTCTATGTGCTTAAAGTTTTAAAGTTATGTTTGTTTTGCCTTGCTCTGCTAGTTGATTATTGTTCCCATAAGTTGTTTGCTAACAAAATCCCTATGCATAGGAAGTGGGTTAGACTTAAAAGTGCTAGTCATATTCTTCATGATGCTCTCTTTATGTTTCAATTCTTATCTTTTATGTGAGCATCATTGAAATCATCATGCCTAGCTAGGGGCGTTAAACGATAGCGCTTGTTGGGAGGCAACCTAACTTTATTTTTGTTCCTTGCGTTTTGTTCCTGTTTAGTAATGAATAATTCATCTAGCCTCTGGTTAGATGTGGTTTCATTTTTTAATTAGTGTTTGTGCCAAGTAGAACCTTTGGGAAGACTTGGGTGAAGTCTTTATGATCTTGCTGTAAAAAACAGAAACTTTATTGCTCAAGAGATTAGCTGCCAGTTTTTACTGGAGAGTGATTTTAGGTTGATTCTTTTTGAAGATGATTAATAGACAAATTCCTCATTTTCACCAATTTATTTCAGAATTGGGGTTAAAGAAGTATACATTTGATACAAATTACTACAGACTGTTCTGTTTTTGACAGATTCTGTTTTCTATGTGTTGTTTGCTTATTTTGATGAATCTATGAGTAGTATCGGAGGGTATGAACCATACAGAAGTTGGAATACAGTAGGTTTAACACCAATATAAATTAAGAATGAGTTCATTACAGTACCTTAAGTGGTGGTTTGTTTTCTTATACTAACAGAGCTTACGAGTTTTGTTTTGAGTTTTGTGTTGTGAAGTTTTCAAGTTTTGGGTAAAGATTCGATGGACTATGGAATAAGTAGTGGTAAGAGCCTAATATTGGGGATTCCCAAGGCACCCCAAGGTAATATTCAAGTACAACCAAGAGCCTAAGCTTGGGGATGCCCCGGAAGGCATCCCCTCTTTCGTCTTCGTTCATCGGTAACTTTACTTGGAGCTATATTTTTATTTACCACATGATATGTGTTTTGCTTGGAGCATCATTTTATTTTGTTAGTATTTGCTTTCTGTTATTTAGAATAATGTTTTGCATCTCTATTTTCAATAAAAAATGTCAAGAATAGCCTTTACCATGCTTATTTTGCAAGTATACATGTTGTTGTTTCAAAACAGAAAGTTTACCGCTGTTGCAAAAATTCCCTAGAAAAGTAAAATAATGGTATAATGTTGAAATTTTTTGCATATTGAGATATGATAAATCTTATACAGTGTAGTATTTTTCTAATAATTTTTGGAGTTAGCTAAGTATGATGAATCTTGCATTCTTTACAGACTATACTGTTTTGGCAGATTGCTGTTATGTTTGCATTGTTTGCATATGCTTGCTTGTTTAATGATTCTATTTTAGGATAGGAGTATTAAATATGCAGAGACATTTAGTTTGAAATGTTGAATAATAATGTTAGCAATTTGTTACAGTAGAAGATGATAAGGTTTTTGCATTGGTTTATACTAACCTGTCTCACGAGTTCTTGTTGAGTTTGGTGTGGATGAAGCTTTCGAGATTTAGGAAACCAACATATAAAAGGAATTAAGGAGACACAAAAGCTCAAGCTTGGGGATGCCCAAGGCACCCCAAGATAATATTCTAATAAGTCTCAAGCATCCAAGCTTGGGGATTCCCCGGTAGGCATCCCACCTTTCTTCTTCAACAATCATCGGTTAGTATCGGTTGAGCCTAAGTTTTTGCTTCTTCACATGAGTCGTGCTATCCTTGCAATGCCATTTTATTTTGTTTTGCTTGTTGTTTGAATAAAATACCAAGATCTGAAATTCTTAAATGAGAGAGAGTCTTCACATAATTACATAATTATTTAACTACTTATTGATCTTCACTTATATCTTTTTGGAGTAGTTTGTCATTTACTCGTGTGCTTCACTTATACCCTATGAGTAAATGGTTGAATGAGTTGAATGTCATAAATCTGAAATTATATATGTCTCATTTGCTTATCCCATGGGGAGTAATAACTTCACATCTAAGAAGTAGAGGTTGTAAATTTATTGAAGGTTAGTAAGCATTGTATTGGTCATTTGAATAATTCATGAAAGAATATTGAAGGAAGAGAGATTTCACATATAAATATACTATCTTAGACATCTTTTATATTTGTGAGCACTCATTAAGTATGACATGCTAAAGAGTTGATGTTGGACATGGAAGACAACGTAATGGGTTATGTCTTCTCACATCTCAGTTAAAGTATATTGTCATGGATCATTCAAACATGTTGAGTTTGCCTTTCCACCTCATGCTAGCCAAAATTCCTTGCACCAAGTAGAGATACTACTTGTGCTTCCAAATATCCTAAAACCCAGTTTTTGCCATGAGAGTCCACCATACCTACCTATGGATTGAGTAAGATCCTTCAAGTACGTTGTCATCGGTGCATGCAATAAAAATTGCTCTCCAAATATTATTTTTGGGACTAACCTATTAACCAGAGGCCCAGCCCATATTGCTGTTTTCTTTCCTATTTCATTGTTTCGAAGAAAAGGAATATCAAACGGAGTCCAAAGAGAATGAAACCTTCGGGAGCGTGATTTTTGGAACGAACATGATCCAGGAGACTTGGAGTTCACGTCAGAGAAGCTTCGAGGAAGCCACGAGGGTGGGGGGCGCGCCCCCCTACTGGGCGTGCCCCCTATCTCGTGGGCCCATCGAGCGTCCCCCAACCGACTTCTTTCACCTATATATTACCATATACCCTAAAAACATCGGAACAGAAGATAGATCGGAAGTTCCGCCGCCGCAAGCCTCTGTAGCCACCAAAAGTCAATCGGGACCCTATTCTGGCACCCTGCCGGAGGGGGATCCCTCACCGGTGGCCATCTTCATCATCTCGGCGCTCTCCATGACGAGGAGGGAGTACTTCACCCTCGGTGCTGAGGGTATGTACCAGTAGATATGTGTTTGATCTCTCTCACTCTCTCTCGTGTTCTCTCTATGGCACGATCTTGATGTATCGCGAGCTTTGCTATTATAGTTGGATCTTATGATGTTTATCCCCTCTACTCTCTTATGATGAATTGAGTTTTCCCTTTGAAGTTATCTTATCAGATTGAGTCTTTAAGGATTTGAGAACACTTGATGTATGTCTTGTCGTGCTTATCTGTGGTGACAATGGGATATTCACTTGATCCACTTGATGTATGTTTTGGTGATCAACTTGGGGGTTCCTCCCGTGAACCTATGCATAGGGGTTGGCACACGTTTTCGTCTTGACTCTCCGGTAGAAACTTTGGGGCACTCTTTGAAGTACTTTGTGTTGGTTGAATAGATGAATCTGAGATTGTGTGATGCATATCATATAATCATGCCCACGGTGACTTGAGGTGACAATGGAGTATCTAGGTGACATTAGGGTTTTGGTTGATTTGTGTCTTAAGGTGTTATTCTAGTATGAACTCTATGATAGATTGAACAGAAAGAATAGCGTCATGTTATTTTAGTATGGACTCTTGAATAGATAGAACAAAAAGGATAACTTTGAGGTGGTTTCGTACCCTACCATAATCTCTTCGTTTGTTCTCCGCTATTAGTGGCTTTGGAGTGACTCTTTGTTGCATGTTGAGGGATAGTTATATGATCCAATTATGTTATTATTGTTGAGAGAACTTGCACTAGTGAAAGTATGAACCTTAGGCCTTGTTTCCTACCATTGCAATACCGTTTACGCTCACTTTTATCGCTTGCTACCTTGCTGTTTTTATAATTTTAGATTACAAATACCTTTATCTACTATCCATATTGCACTTGTATCACCATCTCTTCGCCGAACTAGTGCACCTATAAAATTTACCATTGTATCGGGTGTGTTGGGGACACAAGAGACTCTTTGTTATTTGGTTGAAGGGTTGTTTGAGAGAGGCCATCTTCATCCTATGCCTCCCACGGATTGATAAACCTTAGGTCATCCACTTGAGGGAAATCTGCTACTGTCCTACAAACCTCTGCACTTGGAGGCCCAACAACGTCTACAAGAAGAAGGTTGCGTAGTAGACATCATTATGCTTGGCTTCATTCATCATGGTTTGAAGGAGATCAGCAACAATAATAAAAATGATTGAGGATAGTGGATCACCTTGTCTGACACCCTTTGTGCAATGAAATTGTTTCCCTCGTACTCCATTGAGAAGTAAAGAGGAGAAGTCAGTCCCATAAATCATTTTGATCCAAAACCTTTTACCTACATAATCTGAATGATGGTTTCATGGTTGAGCATATCAAAAGCTTTCTCAAAATCCAATTTCAACAAGACCAACTCTGTTTTGCTCTGGAAGCACTGGTGGATGTACTCATATGACCAAGCAAGGCAGTCATGAATGCATCTATTGTTTAGGAAACCATATTGTTAGTGTGGACCAACCTGAGGATAACTTTCTACAATCTGTTGGCCAGGAGCTTGGTGATGATCTTAAGAGTGCAATTGAGGAGAGATATGGGTCTGAATTTTGCTGGGCTAGTTGCAGCATCAACTTTGGGGATCAGGGTAATGAAGGAATAATTGGTGCTTTGAATGCTAACATTGCCAGAGTGAAAATCATGTATGGGTTTGTAAAAGTCATTGGCAATAATATCCCAGCAAGATTTGAGGAATGCTGCATTGGATTCATCTGGACCAGGTGATTTATCTAATGGCATATGCTTGACCACATTGTCAATCTCTTGTTTAGTGAAAGGGGCTTCCAACTGAGAAAGGTCAACTATAGAGTACAGAAGATCATGTAGTTGGAGAGGGTTATCTGGAGAGGAGCTAGTACCCAATCTGTCATTGAAAGCTTTGAATAGAATAGCTGCTTTTACTTGGTGATCATGATGCTCTTGTCCTGTTTCATCTCTGAGCATGGCAATACAATTATTTCTATATTTGATTGTGGCTTTTGCTTGGAAATATTTGGTGTTGGCCTCTCCCATCTTGATCTGTTTGGTAGTGGCTCTCTGTTTCCAGTATATTCTCTGATGATCTAGTAACTGTGCAAGATGGTCTTTTAATACCCTCCTACCATTTGCTTCCTCTATGGAAAGAGGTCTGAATTCTTCAAAGTAATCATAGCACAAGACAAGGAAGTTTGTATCTGCAATAGTGTTCCTCAAATCAGAAATCTGTCTTGACCAGATTTTAAGTCCCTTTCTCAATCTTTTGAACTTAGCTGCTATAATCTTTGCATTGTCCCTTTCATTCACTTCTTGTGACCAGATAGATTTGACCACTTCCTTAAACTGAGAATGTTGTTTTTTAACCAGTAGTTTTCAAATTTGAATACATTGGATCTGGGAATAGATGAGCCAATTTTGATGTTGACGGGAACATGGTCTGAGGTTGTTTTTGCCAAAGGGTATGCAAATGTGGATGGATATTTCAGAGTCCAAGATTTGAAGTGAAACACCAGTCCAATTTTTCAAGTAAAGGTGCGTCTTGCATGTTGCTCCATGCCTTTAAGTGGGATTTCAACCAAAGCTTGCCGACTAATGGCTTCATTAAAATTGAGCATATCATCTATGTTACCTTCTCCTCTGCTCCTATTGTGGGAGTATCTGATATAGTTGAAATCCCCCATAATGATCCAATTAATATCATCATCTATTTGGAAATTCTTAAGCCAAACAATGAAGAGCAATATTTCTTGAGTTTCACATGGGCCATAAACATTGGTAAGAACCCATTGGTCACCATTGTGTTTGGATGAGAAATGGCATAATTATTACTATGAATAACATGGCCCCAAAAATCTGATCATTCCAAGCAACTAAAATGCCCCCAGATGCTCCAATTGAGGTGAGATACTGAAATTTGCTAATTCTCTTGGGATAGAAAATTCTAATGTATGAGATGTCAAATGATTCTCTCTTAGATTTGTGAATACACACTATTGCACATTGAGACTCCTCAATTTTATTAGCAATAGCAGTCCACTTCTTAGGGTCATTAATACCCCTAATATTCCAGTTTAGAATATTCCATTCTCGATTCATGAAAGAGTATAAGTACTAAGCTAATCAACTGGAGCAGAACAGTGCCCTGAATGTGATACTGGGTAATGGAGCAGAGATTGATAGAGTTGCAGACATAAAGCCAGTACAAAAGATTAACAGAGTCACTTTTCATACAATCTTTCATGACAGAAGTAGAACTATTGAGTCTCATACAAACTTTCATAACACAGATGCAGCCAGTCTGTTAACATCTCAGGACACAAAATACTATAGCTGGAAAGTGGAAAAAGAGAAGCTAGATCCATTTCTTGACTAGCTCCTTAGGATTCTTGCCCCCCTCCTGCATGGAGTATGCTCCTTTGCCCTTCTTGGGTCTCTTGGACATGATCTCTTCTGTAGTGTCCTTCTAAGTAACCTTGCAAAAGGAGGTATTAAGGCTCTTAACTACTTTAGCATCAATAATTGGTGGTTTAGTTGTACATGCAAGGCAGTCCTTATCCATACAAAGTGATTGTTTGTAACCTCTAGATAATTTTTGGAGTCTACAACTTCTTCTTACCTCTGTTTCAACCAATGGGATTATATCCTTTCTCTTTTTGTTGTTCTGAAGAGCAGATGTGGAAGAAGCAGAGGTCACTTCTGCGTGTCTAGGATCAACAGGAGTATCATTATGTTTGGTTTCCTGTTTAGAGGAAGGAGCAGAGCAGAAGAGGTTTTCATGAGCTGGACATGTCTCAGGAATTGAAAATGGCAATGTGGTGTGACAAGTTGATTCTTGTTTAGTAATAGCCCAAACATTGGAAGAAAACAAACTTCTTTGCCCACTCAAATTTGTCTGGTGATAATAGATTAACTGCCAAAAAAATTACCTAGTCAGAAGGTACCAGGATAACTTCTTTACTGTGAACTGTAGGAGCAAAGTGTGATTTCCAAATCTTTGCACCCTCTCTTCCAATTATATCTTACTCAGTCTGTATTTGTGGGGGAACTTCTAAATCTTGTGTTGTTTCATAAATCTTATCAGACCTGAGCTGGGATCCTGGGCAGATAGTATGAGCTTGATTAATAAAAGCAGGGATAGGAAAACCTGGGGGTGCAGCTCAGATCTCTGAAGTCTCACCTTCAGTCTCTTGGAGTATATTCTCCCCTTCTATATCAACAGCCTGCTTGTGGAGATTCAGAGGCAGTGCATCTTCAGTGTTAACAATGCCAATAGGTGTAGTGATAAATGTAGTGGTGTCAACAACAACGTCTGGAATTTGTTGAGACAAGATCTTGTTGAGGGTATTGTGTGTATATGATTGAAATTCCAATTGCATGGGGTCCAGCACTCTATCCTCATATACAACCATTTCCTTATGCATGATCACATCAGAGATCAGATCAATGATTGGCATCCTCTGCACAGCTGGTAGGTTCAGAGCAGGCATAGGATCAGGCTGAGGGTTGATATCACTATCATTCAGTACATGTTGGCCCTGGGCTGATGGAAGCAGCAATGGGCCTGGCCCATTGGGGTCTAGAACCAAATTCAAATCAGGAAGTTGTTGCTATATTGGCGCCATAGGGCCATTGGCAGAAGTAGCAGTATTAGCCGAGTTGTCAGTAGGACCATTAGAAATAGTGATATTATTGTTAACATTGCCATCAACTGCAGGATCATCATCCACTGGTGCCCTAATATCATTGAGAGCTAAAAATTCTCCATGGCGAAGCTCTTGATCCACAGGCATGGCCCAATGGCCCCATCCAGGCATGAGAGCTTCTACTTCCTCCTCTCCAGGTTGATCCTCCATATTGTGGTCATTTGCATCATTGTTCAATGCCAGCTGAAGGTTTACCTGGTTGACTTCTGGATGGGCATGTGGGGGATGAAGATCATCATGCTCGTGTTGCTGAAGTGGCCCCATGAAGTGATTGCGCTGATTAGGATGAAATATCTGTTGTGGTGGGATGTGATGAGGATTGCCATGAGGTGGGATAGGATCTTCATCAGGTGGCATTGCTCCAAGAATCTGCTGTTGAAGAATAACCACAGGCACAGTGAGAGAACCACATTGAAACCTATCTCCCTGTCCAAATAAGATACTGGCAGGAATATCAGCCAGCTCTTCAAATCTGACATGAATCATAAGATTAGCCCTTGTACTCCTTACACGGTCCCACATGAGAAATTTTCCGAATTTGTTTACTGCATTACTCACTTCCTGAATATTCCTACGGTCGAAAGGGAATCCACAGTGAAAAATCCATACATCTCTATTCAATACCAAACTTCTCCAGTTTAACCCATGATTATGTTTTTGGAAGATGACATGCACATCTATGAAAAGGTGTGGGCTGTTTGCAACTAAGGCATCCCTATCAAAAACACTGCTTAACCTGACATATGCTTGGCTAAAAGGGCATGGCTCAATCTCTGAAAACCCCAATCCTGTGTCTGTCATAAAGTCGGATAGTACCTCTCAAATGTTGTTGAAGGCGACGGCAGATTTGGCATTGGCACAATGGTGGTAATTTCCCAATCCTCGTGCGTGGGTGGATCCGTACTGGTGATGATGCAAACTCTAGCTGGCCTTCGCTCCACTTGGATACTCTGATGGTTTGGCGGCAGAAAAGGCGAGGGGTCGAAGGGGAATGTGGCCATGGTAGGGGAGCTGCTCGAGGTCGGAGGTGGTGGATTGTGCAGTAGAGAGGAGGGATGGATTACTGCAGCAAGGAGTTTTCGGGCTATGGAGATTTGGGAGGCCCGGCAATGGAGGTTGCGTTCTGGGTTTGATTGAGTGGCGGCATTAACTAGATGATCCTGGTTGGTCGGCTGAAGGAAAGTCTGTGTCATCACAATCACGGGAACAATACTACCTTGCCTTGGAAACTCAAACGTCCGCCGTTCAGCTGGGCTGGATCTGGCTGGTGGGCTGTGTTGGGCTGATGAGTAGTAGTCTCTCTCGATGTGGCCCCAACGCTTGCAGGATCAATATTTGATGCGATTAGTGCAGTTGGGCCTCTGGTGGCCCGTGAGGAGGCATCTAACACAAAACGGGTTTTGAACGTGCGAGGATCCCGCCTTCGGCGCATTAAAATTATCATTGATGATATTCAAGCCCGATGATCTAGCATGAGCCGATGATGAAGCAGGATTGGATGAAAAGCCTCGTGGTGGGGAGGATCCATTGATCCTATGGTGGCGATCTGAATAGATCATCGGAGATCTAAGAGCTTGGAGGTAAGATTTCCGAGGATGTTTACGAAAAATGTGAGTCCATTCATCCTCTTTCTCTTGAAAATATTGGTCCAGTTTTGTTAGGGATACAACTATCGGGTATGAACCGCCCAGGAGGGGTCGGGTCATATAGCTAGCGATAACCCATGAAGGGGGCGGGTCATGAGAAGCCCGCTGATGGCCCAAGACCCAGAGGTGACTTAGGGCCGAGAAGGATAAACCGCCATGAGGATAAACTTGCATTAGGCAGGCGTAGTTAGTCACCGAGCCGGACACGTTGTCTATGAGCCGGCCGAGACTTTGTAAACCACCGGGCGTTAACCTGTGTATATAAAGGGACGAACCAGTGGTGAGTTAGGGCAGGAAATAAAGAGATCGAGAACTAGGTCAAGCGTATTCGCTCCCTGGTAATCGAAGCCCAAGCAATAACCACCCTACACTGGATTAGGCTGTTACCTCCACCGCGAGGGACCAAAATAGTATAAACTCTCTGTGTCCCTTGTCCCATTTAACCCCTTCAAGCTAACTACGTTGTGATGGCTCCACACCTAGGTCCTTACGCTAGGACATCTGGCGTGATAATTCCACGACAGTTGGCGCCCACTGTGGGGCCAGCGCATGGTGGTTTCGAGTTCTTGGAGGGTAGCTTCGCAGGGCTCAAGGGGTACGTCGTGGGTCGGATGACCAGGAGTTGTCGCGGCAAGCTCTACATCGATGACGAGGTCTGGGCTCCCGAGGCCGACTCAATCGAGTATGGGTACCGGGTCCCCTTTGGCGGAATTCACGTCTTCATCTGCAAGATCAGCGAGTAGGAAGCTGAGCCGGACATCTGCACTGACATTGTCGAGTTGGCTCGACGTGCGTGACCCGCCAAGGATAAAGCCGCCCCAAAGCATGTTTTCGTCAGTTTCGTTCATGGAGCGGAACTAGAAGGAGGATCTGAATCTGGTGGTGAGACAGTTATTTACTCAGGCGACGAGTCTTCCGCTGGTGAGACCAATTCCATCTACCAGGTTCAGGATGGCGGGCTTGGGGGCTGTTCCGATGGCGACAGTATTCCGGACCCCTACGAGCCGCCGCACCAGGTCATAGTCTTTATGGCCGGTACACAGCCAGCGCAGGGTTCTACTACTACAGCGGCAATGATCTCTAGGTCAGCAGCAATGACGGCTTCTGGAGCTGGGCATGTGCTCCCCTCCGGCTCAAGTTTTATCCGATCTATTGTATGTTCTGGCAACGTTGTTAACGGCGGAGGTTAACCCGGCGAATCAAGCTCAGCATAACGTGGAGGTTACAAAATCACGCGACGAGATAACACAGGCCAAGGAGGAGTTAAATGCAGAAAACGCCTGGATGGCAACAGAGCGGGCCGCTTTACAGAGGGAAGCAGAACGACTTCGGGCGGAGAGCTTGCGCTTAAGCTTGGACATGGATGCGTCAAACATTGTTTTCAACAGAAGGCATGTAAGCCGACTTCCCCCGACTTACGATGTGAGGAATCTTTTCAACACACCTGGGGCGGGACCTAGTAACCCGTCAGGGGTAAACCGGACCGCTGAGGCCCCAGCGGCCGGAGAACCAGTTCAGTTGCGTTTGAACATGACCCCTGAAGGAAATATGCCCTAGAGGCAATAATAAAGTTATTATTTATTTCCTCATATCATGATAAATGTTTATTATTCATGCAAGAATTGTATTAACCGGAAACATAATACATGTGTGAATACATAGACAAACATAATGTCACTAGTATGCCTCTACTTGACTAGCTCATTAATCAAAGATGGTTAAGTTTCCTAACCATAGACATGAGTTATTATTTGATTGACGGGATCACATCATTAGGAGAATGATGTGATTGACATGACCCATTCCGTTAGCTTAGCACTTGATCGTTTAGTATGTTGCTATTGCTTTCTTCATGACTTATACATGTTCCTATGACTATGAGATTATGCAACTCCCGTTTACTGGAGGAACACTCTGTGTGCTACCAAACGTCACAACGTAACTGGGTGATTATAAAGGTGCTCTACAGGTGTCTCCGAAGGTACTTGTTGGGTTGGCGTATTTCGAGATTAGGATTTGTCACTCCGATTGTCGGAGAGGTATCTATGGGCCCTCTCGGTAATGCACATCACTATAAGCCTTGCAAGCAATGTGACTAATGAGTTAGTTGCGAGATGATGTATTACATAACGAGTAAAGAGACTTGCCGGTTGATAACCAACAAGTATAGGGGATCGCAATAGTTTTTGAGGGTAGAGTATTCAACCCAAATTTATTGATTCGACACAAGGGGAGCCAAAGAATATTCTTAAGTATTAGTAGTTGAGTTGTCAATTCAACCACACCTGGATAACTTAGTATCTGTAGCAAAGTATTTAGTAGCAAAGTAATATGATAGTAATGGTAACAGTGGCAAAAATAACGATAGCAGTTTTGTAGTAATTGTAACAATAGCAACGGTAAAGTAAATAAGCAAAGCACAATATGTGAAAAGCTCGTAGGCAATGGATCAGTGATAGATAATTCTGTGGGATGCAATTCATCATGTAATAATTATAACATAGGGTGACAAAGAACTAGCTCCAGTTCATCAATGTAATGTAGGCATGTATTCCGAATATAGTCATAAGTGCTTATGGAAAAGAACTTGCATGACATCTTTTGTCCTACCCTCCCGTGGCAGCGGGGTCCTAATAGAAACTAAGGGATATTAAGGCCTCCTTTTAATAGAGTACCGGACCAAAGCATTAACACATAGTGAATACATGAACTCCTCAAACTACGGTCATCACCGAGAAGTATCCCGATTATTGTCACTTCGGGGTTGTCAGATCATAACACATAATAGGTAACTATAGACTTGCAAGATAGGATCAAGAACTCACATATATTCATGAAAACATAATAGGTTCAGATCTGAAATCATGGCACTCAGGCCCTAGTGACAAGCATTAAGCATAGCAAAGTCATAGCAACATCAATCTCAGAACATAGTGGATACTAGGGATCAAACCCTAACAAAACTAACTTGATTACATGGTAAATCTCATCCAACTCATCACCGTCCAGCAAACCTACGATGGAATTACTCACGCACGGCGGTGCGCATCATGAAATTGGTGATGGAGGATGGTTGATGATGACGACGGCGACGAATCCCCCTCTCCGGAGCCCCGAACGGACTCTAGATCAGCCCTCCTAAGAGGTTTTAGGGCTTGGAGGCGGCTCCGTATCATAAAACACGATGAAACTTCCTCTCCGACTTTTTTCTCCGCGAAACAGAATATATGGAGTTGGAGTTGAGGTCGGTGGAGCAGCAGAGGGCCCACAAGACAGGGGGTGCGCCCAGGGGGAGGGGGCGCGCCCCCCACCTCGTGGACAGGGTGTGGGCCCCCTGACCTTGATTCTTTCGCCAATATTTTTTATATTTTCCAAAAGTTATCTCCGTGGATTTGCAGGTCATTCCGAGAACTTTTGTTTTTGCAAAAAAATAACACCATGGCAGTTCTACTGAAAACAGCGTCAGTCCTGGTTAGTTCCATTCAAATCATGCAAATTAGGGTCCAAAACAAGGGCAAACGTGTTTGGAAAAGTAGATATGTTGGAGACATATCAACTCCCCCAAGCTTAAACCTTTGCTTGTCCTCACGCAATTCAGTTGACAAACTGAAAGTGATAAAGAAAAACTTTTACAAACTCCATTTGCTCTTGTTGTTGTAAATATGTAAAGCCAGCATTCAAGTTTTCAACAAATATTATGAACTAACCATATTCACAATAACACTTAGGTCTCATGTTTACTCATATCAATGGCATAATCAGCTAGTGAGCAATAATAATAAAACTCGGATGACAACACTTTCTCAAAACAATCATAATATGATATAACAAGATGGTATCTCGCTAGCCCTTTCTGAGACCGCAAAACATAAATGCAGAGCAACTTTAAAGATCAAGGACTGACTAAACATTGTAATTCATGGTAAAAAGAGTTCCACTCAAGTCATACCCGATATAAACTAATAGTAATGCATGCAAATGAGGTGCTTTTTAATAAGAGGGTGATGACTCAACATAAAAGTAAATAGATAGGCCCTTCGCAGAGGGAAGCAGGGATCTATAGAGGTGCCAGAGCTCGATTTTGAAATAGAGATGAATAACATTTTGAGCAATATACTTTCACTGTCAACATAACAACTATGAGATCTCGATATCTTCCATGCTACATACATTATAGGCGGTTCCCAAACCGAAAGGTAAAGTTTATACTCCCCACCACCAACAAGCATCAATCCATGGCTTGCTCGAAACAACGAGTGCCTCCAACTAACAACAATCCCGGGGGAGTTTTGTTTAATTATTTTGATTTGCTTTCATCTTTTTGATCATGGGACTAGGCATCCCGATTACCAGCCATTTTCTCGTGAATGAGGAGCGGAGTCCACTCTTGAGAATAACCCACCTAGCATGGAAGATACAGACAACCCTAGTTGAAACATGAGCTGCTCGAGCATACAAAACAGAATTTCATTTGAAGGTTTGGAGTTTGGCACATACAAATTTACTTGGAACGGTAGGTAAATACCGCATATAGGAAGGTATCTGGACTCATATGGAATAACTTTGGGGTTTATGGAGTTTGGATGCACAAGCAGTATTCCCGCTTAGTACAAGTGAAGGCTAGCAAAAGACTGGGAAGCGACCAACTGAGAGAGCGACAACAGTCATGAACATGCATTAAAATTAATCAACACCGAGTGCAAGCATGAGTAGGATATAATCCACCCTGAACATAAATATCGTGAAGGCTATGTTGATTTTCGTTTCAACTACATGCGTGAACATGTGCCAGGTCGAGTCACTAAATGCATTCAAAGGAGGATACCACCCTATCATACCACATCACAACCATTTTAATAGCATGTTGGCACGCAAGGTAAACCGTTATAAGCTCCCAGCTAATTAAGCATGACATAAGCAACTATAATCTCTAATTGTCATTGCAAACATGTTTATTCATAATAGGCTGAATCAGGAACGATGAACTCATCATATTTACAAAAACAAGAGAGGTCGAGTTCATACCAGCTTCTCTCACACCAATCATTTCATCATATATCATCATTATTTCCTTTCACTTGCACGACCGAACGATGTGTATAATAATAAGAGTGTACGTGCATTGGACTAAGTTGGAATCTGCAAGCATTCAATTCAAGAGAGAAGACAAAGTAATATGGCCTCTTGGTTAAATAAACAATCATGCATATGAGAGCCACTAAGCATTTTCATTATGGTCTTATACTCTTGACCCCCAAAGAAAAGAAAAGAATTAAAGCTATTTACACGGGAAAGCTCCCAACAAGCAAAAGAAGAACGATAAATATTTTTGGTTTTTTAATTTAATTATTACTACTACAGGCATGGAATTTAAACTAACTATTTTTTTTGGTTTTTCTTAAAGTTTATCAAACACACAAGAAGAAAACTAGAAAAAGAAATTGAACTAGCATGGATAGTAAAATGAAAGAGTATGAGCACCAACACTAGAATGAGTGTGTGAACATGAATGTAAAGTCGGTGGGAAATACATACTCCCCCAAGCTTAGGCTTTTGGCCTAAGTTGGTCTATGGCCATGGGTAGCCTGACTGATATCTGTAGTTGTAGCTGGGGTCTTACTGAGATGCAGCAACCATTGCCTCCTCGGCTGCAGCCTGACGGTAGGCCGCCTCCGCTCTTCTCTCGTACTCGTTTGCCTCTTCCCTGGTGACAACATATCTTCGTTTTGCCTGATAATCAAAAAGGGTAGGAGCAGGAAGAGTAACATGGACAACACGACGTCTGTCAAAGATTAGTCGATATTGGAGGAATTGGTCATTCCTCTTAAGAAAATGATGACTAAGCATGGCATTATGATCTAAATAAGCGGGAAGCAACTCCGTATCATTTTCATGTATAGGTATCTCAAGATAATTAGCCATACGGGTTGCATAAATTCCTCCGAAAAAGTCTCCAGCTAAACCATTAGGGTGCAACCTACATGCAACAATTGCCCCCAAGTTGTATTGTTTATCACCTAATACAACACTCTTGAGAACACAAAGATCAGGGACACACATGTGACATGCTTCATCTTTACCATTAATACATCTACCAATGAAGAGAGCAAAATAATGTATAGCAAGAAAATGAATGCTCCCTATGGTAGCTTGTGCTATTTCTCTAGATTCTCCCACGGTGATACTAGCTAGAAAGTCTTTATATTCAGATTTAATAGGTTCATTGACACTTCCCCACTGCGGGAGTTTGCAAGCAATAGTAAAATCTTCTAAGTCCATGGTATATGATTTATCATAAATATCAAATAGGACACTTTGAGAATTGTGCGAGGATGTAAATTTAAACCTTCTCACGAATGAATCAGTTAAATATCGGTATTGCTGGCACTTATCTTGCATGAATGCCTCAAGGTCGGCATTACGCACATATGCATCAAATTCATCCTTGATACCCGCTGCAGCCATAAACGGCTCTGACGGCCATTCACAAGGCCGAACGTCAGCTTCCCTAGGTGGTTTGTCGTCTAGCTCACGTATCGCGAGCCTGGGTCCTTTCTTTCTTGAAGAACCACCTTGGTACATTTTCCTAAACATATTTATTTTTCCGCAATATTTCTGAAATTTTTAGTAACTTCAAAATAAAAGTGAATCAAACTAAACGAGATTGCTAGCAACTACTCCCATAAGTGCCTAGAGCCTATATCATGCATTATAATTACTTGGGACCTCATAAATTTAACATGCAAGCTCAAGAATAGGGTCACCAAGGCAGCAAGAATTTGTAATGAATACAACACTAGAACAAAAATTAATTGGATCATTGGAGGAGTCACATACCAAGCAACAATCTCCCAAAGCAGTTTTGTGAATGGAGCTTTGAGCAAGGAGATCGAAAATCGCAGCAAAACAAGTTAGAACTCGTGCTTGAGCTGGATGGGGATATTTTTTGGCAGGAAGATGGAGTGTGTGGGTGCAGGAGTAAGTGGAGGGGAGCCACCATGGGCCCACGAGGCAGGGGGCCCGCCCTGTAGGGGTGGGCGCACCCTGGACCCTCGTGGCCAGGTGCTTGCTCCCCCTGCTATGTTCTCAGTGCCAAATATTCTCAAATATTCTAGAAAAAATCATATTAAATTGGCATTGAATTTGGAGAACTTTTATTTTCGGGATATTATTGCATGGATAATTCAGAAAATAGACAAAATATACTATTTCTACCTTATTTATTCGAAGTAACAGAAAGTAAAGAGAGGGTACAAAAGGTTGTGCCTTCTTGTTTCATCCATCTCATGATCATCAAAAGGAATCCACTAACAAGGTTGATCAAGTCTTGTTAACAAACTCATTCCGAATAACATGGAACCGGAGAAATTTCGAAGTGGCACTAGGTTACCTCAACGGGGATATGAACATCCCCAATGATAAGAATATCATACTTTTTCTTTGTAGTAGGAAGAGGAAATTCAAAACCTCCAATAATTATTGATGGAATTTTCCCAATAGAGTTCATGCTGTGAACTTGAGGTTGTTTCCTCGAAAACTGTACCGTGTGCTCATTTCCATTAACATGAAAGGTGACATTGCATTTGTTGCAATCAATAACAGCACCTGCATTATTTAAAAATGATCTACCAAGGATAATCGACATACTGTCATGTGACGCCCCCGATTCAACCGTAGACTAATCATGCACGCAAATGTGTACGATCAAGATCAGGGACTCACGGGAAGATATCACAACACAACTCTAAAAGTAAAATAAGTCATACAAGCATCATATTACAAGCCAGGGGCCTCGAGGGCTCGAATACAAGTGCTCGATCATAGTCGAGTCAGCGGAAGCAACAATATCTGAGTACAGACATAAGTTAAAAAAGTTTGCCTTAAGAAGGCTAGCACAAACTGGGATACAGATCGAAAGAGGCGCAGGCCTCCTGTCTGGGATCCCCCTAAACTACTCCTGGTCGTCGTCAGCGGCCTGCACGTAGTAGTAGGCACCTCCAGTGTAGTAGGAGTCATCATCGACGGTGGCGTCTGGCTCCTGGGCTCCAACATCTGGTTGCAACGTCCGAGATGAAAAGGAAGGAGGGGGAAAAAGAGGGAGCAAAGCAACCATGAGTACTCATCCAAAGTACTCGCCAGCAAGGATCTACACTACATATGCATGAGTATATGTGTAAAGAGGCAATATCGGTGGACCGAACTGCAGAATGCCAGAATAAGAGGGGGATAGCTAGTCCTATCGAAGACTACGCTTCTGGGAGCCTCCGTCTTGCAGCATGTAGAAGAGAGTAGATTGAAGTCCTCCAAGTAGCATCGCGTAGCATAATCCTACCCGGCGATCCTTCCCTCGTCGCCCTGTGGAAAAGCGATCACCGGGTTGTCTGTGGAACTTGTCTGGGTGTGTTTTATTAAGTATCCGGTTCTAGTTGTCATAAGGTCAAGGTACAACTCCGGGTCGTCCTTTTACCGAGGGACACGACTATTCGAAAAGATAAACTTCCCTGCAGGGGTGCACCACCTAACCCAACATGCTCGATCCCATTTGGCCGGACACACTTTCCTGGGTCATTCCCGGCCTCGGAAGATCAACACGTCGCAGCCCCACCTAGGCACAATCGAGAGGTCAGCATGCCGGTCTAAATCCTATGCACGTAGGGGTTTGGGCCCATCGCCCATCGCCCATTGCACACCTGCATGTTGCGAACGTGACCGGTGAGCAGACCTAGCGGCCTCCATTACAAAGGAAGTTGCGTTACGCGGTCCAACCCGGCGCGCGCAGCTCAGTCGCTGACGTCAAGAAGGCCTTGGCTGATACCACGACGTCGAGTGCCCATATCTTTCCCGCGTAGTTGGTTAGTGCGTATATGCCAGTGGCCAGACTCAGATCAAATACCAAGATCTCATTAAGCGTGTTATTTTGAAGTAACCGCGGACGCTGACCAGGGCCAGGCCCACCTCTCTCCTAGGTGGTCTCAACCTGCCCTGTCGCTCCGCCACAAAGTAACAGTCGGAGGCCGTCGGGAACCCAGGCCCACCACTACCGGGATGAAGCCACCTGTCCTTTCAGCCCCCACATCGGAATCACTTGCGGGTACTCAACGAGCCAACCCGACTTTAGTCACCATCTGTATAGTATGTAGGTATGTATTGTATATACCCGTGATCACCTCCCGAGTGATCACGGCCCAATAGTATAGCAAGGCAGACTGACAAGAATGTAGGGCCAATGATGATAAACTAGCATCCTATACTAAGCATTTAGGATTGCGGGTAAGGTATCAACAACTATAGCAACAATGACGGGCTATGCAACAGAATAGGATCAATCGAAACAGTAACATGCTATACTACTCTAATGCAAGAAATAGATAGAAGAATAGGCGATATCTAGTGATCAAGGGGGGGCTTGCCTGGTTGCTCTGGCAAGGAGGGGTCGTCAACTCCATAGTCGAACTGGGCAGCAGTAGCGTCGGTCTCGTAGTCTACCGGAGAGAAGAGGGGGAAGAAACAGTAAATACAGTGCAAACATAAGCATGATGATGCATGACATGACAATGAGCGGTGTTAGGTGTGCCCTAACGCGGTAGTAGGTGATACCGGCGAAAGGGAGAAACATCCAGGAAAGTATCCACGGTGTTTCGCGTTTTCGGACAGATGAACCGGAGGTGAAATGTTGCAGGTTCACTATGCTAGGGACGCGTGGCGGGCGAACGGGCTGCGTATCCGGATTCGTTTCGTCAATCTGAGCAACTTTCATGTACACAGTTTTTTCATCTGAGCTACGGTTTATTTTATATGATTTTCTAAAGTTTTAAATCATTTTTAGAATTTATTTAATCAATTTAATTTAACATTATCGAGAATAGTGTATGCTGACGCCATCATGACGTCAGCAGTCAACAGCGCGTTGACTGGGTCAAACTGACGTGTGGGACCCACCTGTCATACACTATCTAGGTTGATTAGGATTTAGCTAATCTAATTACTGTTTAATTAAACTAACTAGTTAATTAGATTAATTAAACGGGATTAATTAACTTAATTAATTCACTAATTAATTAATAATTAATTTTATTATTTCATTTTTATTATTTATTTATTTAGTATTATTATTATTTTTATAAAAACGTTCTGGGGCTGGGCCCCGATTGTCATTGGGCCAGGGCCTTAGCGGGCGCGCGGGGTTACGGGCGCGGGTGCAGCCCGGCGTGACCGACAGGGGCACACCCGACTGGGGCGAGCCCAGGCGCTGGGACTCGGGCGAGGTCATCGGCGCTGTCGCCGGCTCCCAGGGCACCGGTCAGCAGAGGCGGCGGAGAACACCGGCAGGCGAGCAGTGGTAGGAGGCGGGGGAGGCGCGGTCATGTGAGGGCGTGTGCGCGCGGCACGGCAGCAGGCGCAGGCGCGGGTGCCGTGTGCGTGCGTCGGCGCGTGCACGGGACGAGGGAGCAATGAGGGAGAGGGCGCGGGGATCGATCCCGATCCAGGAGGGGATCGGGGGGGAGTAGGGGCGCATGTGGGGGTAAGTGGGGGTGTCGGTGCCTAGGGTTTCGGCACCAGGGGGTCAAGGGAGTGAGGGGGGCAGACGGTTGGGCCAGGTGGGCCGGCCGGCTAGGCCGTGGCCCAGGAGGGGGGTTTCCTTGTTTTCTTTTAATTTGTTTTATTTTTTTGTTTTTCCTTTTTCTTTTTATTTATATTACTTTTTTTCTGTTTTAGTTTTGTTTCCTATTAATTTAAGTTTTAGTAAAATATACACATAGCATCTAAATTAGTATTTCAACTTAGTCCATAGTCACAAAAAGTCTAGTCCTCAAATAAATTAGTTTGACATTTTATTAATTTAAAAGGTATTTAAATAATTGTTTTTACGACTGTTTTATTCATCTTATAGTATCTAAACATTTTATAAAGGTGTGGCTTCCCCACCATAATTACCTATGGAATATTTGGTTCATTCCGAACATTTTAGTTTTAATATTTGAAAACTTTTATTGTTTGCTTGATTTTGAATTTGAATTCAAACCGGTTTCGAACTAACGGGAGATTAGCAATAGTAATTGAGGTGATGTGGCATCATTAGCAGAGGTTTACTGTAGCTTGATTATCCGGGTGTCACAATTCTCCTCCACTACAAGAAATCTCGTCCCGAGATTTAAGCGGTGGAGTAAGGGGGGAAGGTGCTGGTAGCGAAAAACCTAATGAGTCTTCTCGGTCTTGGCTGCCCTTTCGAAGAGGTTGATCTCTTTCGTTGATGTCTTCATTTCTCTGCTTCAAGTCACCATGATCAAGCCGTCATCCTTTCTTCGGGATCTTCATCGTCCTACAAACGCGACCAAGGGGAAAACCTTCGGAAGAACACATCTCCACAATGCTGGGCATCTGACGGTGAACTCAATGGGAAATACACGAGGTACCCCACGAGTTGTATTTCAGTGAATTCGTTGAGTGCAATATACAATGGTACCAAAGTTTCAAATGGTTAGGCAATCATTCGATGACTAAACAGAAGCTGGAATGGGGTTTAAACAACGAGAATAACATGGTGTTTTATTCCAGGAAGAATAATGGCATAGAATTTAGCTCGTGAGGTGCAAAGGATACATTAGAATCCGGGTTGTAAAGAAGAGTCAAGTTTTGATCCAGTAGACCTGTGGGTTATGGGCCCACCATGTGGGTTGAAAATAGGAAGGGTGGTGACATCTTGCACTGCCACGACAGGAAGGCATGTCAGTGGATAGCTTGTCAGCTATGTCGGCAACAATGTCGGTACCGAGGTCGGGGAACAAAGAGAACCATTTTCCTGCTCGTGGAACGAGGCGAACCAATTGGCAAAGTTATCACCCATCGATGGTTACCGGAATGTCATCAACAATAGTAACATGATCTTACAGACAGAATGGTACAACAAGGTGCCTACCTAAGCAGGGAATTATCTCTGCTTAGTTAAGTCAGATTCGGGAAAGGTTAAACAAAAGAATGGAAAGGAAAACGCCATTATTAGATTAAACAGAACAATGGAAAGTAAAATTGTGATTACACACAATTATTAGGAGTATATCCTTCCCATGTACAAGCAAAACATGGCATACAGGGTAGGAGAGCAAGTACCCAACCATTCAGATAAGGGCAAGGATTAATCAAGATGTTACCCATACAACGGTGTTTGGATAACTGACCAAGAAACATTTAGTATCGGGACTCCAATGTTCTTGTTAAAGAGAGGGGTATCATAGTCATGCTTCGAGGTAGCAATGATATTGTGTTTCAATCAAGGGCCAGACTTTGGATACACAAATGATCCATCAGGAGCAACTTATAAAGTAAGTCTTACAATTTCCTCCGGGAAGAATGGTTATCCTTCGAAAAGAAATTATAATGATAGGTCCTCTAGCCAGGGGGGTGCTAGGCATGTCATCTTATTACCGGGTCATCAAAGGACCAACATCATAACTCCTGGAAAGTTGTCCCAACCATCATATCTGACCGAGATTCAGATCTGATTGGTGTCATGATACCTCAGACTCAGGATGTCCGAGAATAAAAGGTGCAACACAAATTGACGAAATGACATTGCAAGATTCTTGGGAAATAAACTATGGGAGCGGGTTCCTGAAGCAATAGTTCATCATTAAACCAAGAAGGGGATGAGAAGGTGGCTGATGGAGTCAGCTACAATTCATCGAGAATTCCAAACGGATGGATTTCCACAATAAGGTGAACAAGAAGATGACATTTGTCAGATCAAATGATATAATGATGTATGCCTAAGGAAAACATACGCAAGTAAACATTGGTTGAAAGGTGCACCTGAAAGATGAGCTTAGGTAGCATGATCAATGTTAGAAGGGTGATCCGATATCCAATACACAAAGAATGTGACTATCGTTCATTAACTTACTAGCAATAGGGTTGCTAGAAGTTTTGAATTGTTCACATCACAGTCTATTTGTCGGTATTCCGGTTAGAAATAACACAGAGACTAAGGAATAAAGGGAGATGGCAAGAGGTATTACTTGTATCAAGAATTTTTAAGAGGTGGTGAAATTCTCACGACATTCTTGACATAAAAGATAGTAATACTCCAAGGTAAATAAGAACAAATGCTGGATAGCAAGGAACTCAAGGTATAACACAAAACACGGACAAGTTTGTGTTGACCGGAAGGAAATAAAGTGGCTGATGATAATACAAATCATCGAGGGAAAGGATGGTATTTCTTGTCATGAATTCTTGATACCCTGGAAGAGCTCAGAATGCTGATGATGATCACGACACAATTGTCGAGAGATTTCACGAAGATGTAATTGACCAACAATGACATCAAGTCAAAGGAATGATGAAGCGAAAGGTTATTGGAACCATGAGTACGACACAAACTCGAAATCGAGCTTGCTATTCAAGGTGAAATGATATGATGAGGAAAATCGACGTAAGCTTAGCTCATCGTCGAAAGTGGTGCTCCGGGAATAAGGACCAGGTAGTATAGTTAAAAGTTGCACGATAATGATATAGCCGATCAGGCTATGAATGACTTGAAGGATTAGTAAACTCATAAGCAACAAAGATTACTTAGATTTATTGAATCGGAGTGCGGAATTGATTCACTTATCGGTGTCTTTGAGTGTTTAATAACTCAGAGCCCATGAAAAATTTGTAATTAGTGAGAATGTAGTACTTGATGAAGAACTCATAAGAAGTTATGCTATTCCAAGATAATATCAAGATACCAGGGGGTAATACTCGACGACAGATCAAAGTAGAGGTTGGACTAGGGTATTGCTCTGCAGAAGACAAGTGCTTAAACTTGCACGAGAAATGGTATTTAAAGGAGAACAAGGTCGGAACCACGATTGCAAAAGGTCAGATCCCAGATATAAGATGAACTTATACCAAGGGAATAATTAATTTAAGAGAAGCTTTAATGATAAGATCTACATCGTGTCCATGGGCATGAACACAAAGTTCAAGGTCGACACCCACTTCTCCAATGCATAACCTTTCATTCACTGCTCTGTTAAATTTAAGTGAAGATGAAGAACTACTTGGTGAATTACCAGAGGAGTATGACCCGTGAAATCTTTCGGGTTCACACAAATTAAGGAAGGCATAGATTCAACCCATCACGGCATCTTAGAAACATATACCGCAAGCTTCAAGAGTAAATATCACCAGCTCGAGAGTCGAGCATGGTTGGCCAAATTAGAGAATAGGATTTATCAATGGTATTATGTGCCAGGGAAAGAACTTCTTGAGGTTTTTGTATATGAAGGACACTTCAGATGATAATTCAACAAAGAGTCAGACGGCCCATAATGGAGCTGAGGTGAGCATCGGCACACAACCAGAGGAAGAAACAATGCAAAGGCATTGGATCATCGAAACAATTGCCTAATTCAAAGCCCAACTGCAAAGGAACTATGATTTCCAATTCAAGGGATCAGAAGCAAACACTCTGATTAAGGGTGGATAAGTTGAGTAGGTTTTGGGGTACAATCGATGGCAATTTGATTGGTCGAGATCTAGCTCTAGTTCAAAATGACGTCTGAGCCAGAAGGATGAATCATAGGATCTGATTAAGGATTGCGAGCATTCACAACTTATTAAATCAATGGAATCAAAATGGTAGTGACAAAGGATACTAAATGAATATTGCTGGTCTTAAGGAACACGACCAAATTGCAAGCACAGAATTGTAGAGCAATCGCGGGCAGAGAATTACTGAAAGATTAGACAACATCTCAATGTATCTTGTGAATAACATGAACAACGAGGGAAGAACAGATACTCGATAAGTGTGAGGAATTATTCGTAGGGGGTATTTATGTGGCAAAGAACCACAAGGCAATAAGCTCAAGGATTCTCAAAAAGTTGGAGAAATAATTTGATGCATCTTGTAATAACAAGAGCAACTGGGAAAGAAAGTAAGACAACAGGTGCTTGTAATTCTCCTTAGGGGTAATAGTTGTAGGGAATTGCAAAAGCAACAGGAACAAGGTCTCGAGTGAACACTGGAGAGTATCTTCTGAATCTTCTGGTGCACCAAGCAATCATCTGGAGTGAGGGGCTCTCCGGGAGGAAGTAATTACAGAACCTAGATTTAGCCTTGGTAAAATCATTTAACCCGAATAGAAGAGAGATCATAATCCCGTAGTATAGACGAGGAATAAGATCCTAATACCAGCCAATTGGCGATGTGGGCCCGTGGGCCGCACAGCCAAGTTAGTAAAACAATTTTCATCGACTAGACTCAACTTCGGCCAAGGAGTTGGAAAGAGGGATTCCTACAGGCAGTCGGCTCTGATACCAACTTGTGACGCCCCCGATTCAATCGTACACTAATCATGCACGCAAATGTGTATGATCAAGATGAGGGACTCACGGGAAGATATCACAACACAACTCTAAAAGTAAAATAAGTCATACAAGCATCATATTACAAGCCAGGGCCTCGAGGGCTCGAATACAAGTGCTTGATCATAGACGAGTCAGCGGAGGCAACAATATCTGAGTACAGACATAAGTTAAACAAGTTTTCCTTAAGAAGGCTAGCACAAACTGGGATACAAATCAAAAGAGGCGCATGCCTCCTATCTGGGATCCTCCTAAACTACTCATGGTCGTCGTCAGCGGCCTGCACGTAGTAGTAGGCACCTCCAGTGTAGTAGGAGTCATCGTCAACGGTGGTGTCTGGCTCTTGGGCTCCAACATCTGGTTGCGATGTCCGAGATGAAAGGAAGGAGGGGGGAAAAGAGGGAGCAAAGCAACCGTGAGTACTCATCCAAAGTACTCGCAAGCAAGGATCTACACTACATATGCATGGGTATATGTGTAAAGAGGCAATATCGGTGGACTGAACTGCAGAATGCCAGAATAAGAGGGGGATAGCTAGTCCTATCAAAGACTACGCTTCTGGCAGCCTCCGTCTTGCAGCATGTAGAAGAGAGTAGATTGAAGTCCTCCAAGTAGCATCGCGTAGCATAATCCTACCCGGCGGTCCTTCCCTCGTCGCCCTGTGGAAAAGCGATCACCGGGTTGTCTGTGGAACTTGTCTGGGTGTGTTTTATTAAGTATCCGGTTCTAGTTGTCATAAGGTCAAGGTACAACTCCGGGTCGTCCTTTTACCGAGGGACACGGCTATTCAAATAGATAAACTTCCCTGCAGGGGTGCACCACATAACCCAACACGCTCGATCCCATTTGGCCGGACACACTTTCCTGGGTCATGCCCAGCCTCAGAAGATCAACACGTCGCAGCCCCACCTAGGCACAACCGAGAGGTCAGCACGCCGGTCTAAATCCTATGTGCGCAGGGGTCTGGGCCCATCGCCCATTGCACACCTTCATGTTGCGAACGCGGCCGGTGAGCAGACCTAGCAACCTCCATTACAAAGGAAGTTGCATCACGCGGTCCAACCCAGCACGCGCCACTCAGTCGCTGACGTCAAGAAGGCTTCGGCTCATACCACGACATCGAGTGCCCATATCTTTCCCGCGTAGTTGGTTAGTGCGTATAGGCTAGTGGCCAGACTCAGATCAAATACCAAGATCTCGTTAAGCATGTTATTTTGAAGTAACCGCGGACGCCGACCAGGGCTAGGCTCACCTCTATCCTAGGTGGTCTCAACCTGCCTTGTCGCTCCGCCACAAAGTAACAGCTGGGGGCCGTCGGGAACCCAGGCCCACCTCTACCAGGATGGAGCCACCTGTCCTTTCAGCCCCCACATCGGAATCACTTGCGGGTACTCAATGAGCCAACCCAACTTTAGTCACCATCTGTATAGTATGTAGGTATGTATTGTATATACCTGTGATCACCTCCCGAGTGATCACGGCCCGATAGTATAGCAAGGCAGACTGACAAGAATGTAGGGCCAATGATGATAAACTAGCATCCTATACTAAGCATTTAGGATTGCAGGTAAGGTATCAACAAATGTAGCAGCAATGACAGGCTATGCAACAGAATAGGATCAATCGAAACAATAACATGCTATACTACTCTAATGCAAGCAATAGAGAGAAGAATAGGCGATATCTGGTGATCAAGGGGGGGCTTGCCTGGTTGCTCTGGCAAGGAGGGGTCGTCAACTCCGTAGTCGAACTGGGCAGCAGTAGCGTCGGTCTCGTAGTCTACCAGAGAGAAGAGGGGGAAGAAACAGTAAATACAATGCAAACATAAGCATGATGATGCATGACATGACAATGAGAGGTGTTAGGTGTGCCTTAATGCGGTAGTAGGTGATACCGGCGAAAGGGAGAAACATCCGGGAAAGTATCCCCGGTGTTTCACGTTTTTGGACAGATGAACCGGAGGTGAAATGTTGCAGGTTCACTATGCTAGGGACGCGTGGCGGACGAACGGGCTGTGTATCCGGATTCGTTTTGTCGATCTGAGCAACTTTCATGTACAAAGTTTTTCTCATCTGAGCTACGGTTGATTTTATATGATTTTCTAAAGTTTTAAATCATTTTTAGAATTTATTTAATTAATTTAATTCAACATTATCCAGACTAGTGTATGCTGATGTCATCATGACGTCAGCATGATGTCAGCAGTCAACAGCGCGTTGACTGGGTCAAACTGACGTGTGGGACACACCTGTCATACACTCTCTAGGTTAATTAGGATTTAGCTAATCTAATTACTGTTTAATTAAACTAACTAGTTAATTAGATTAATTAAATGGGATTAATTAACTTAATTAATTCACTGATTAATTAATAAGTAATTTTATTATTTCATTTTTATTATTTATTTATTTAGTACTATTATTATTTTTATAAAATCATTCTGGGGCTCGGCCCCGGCTGTCATTGGGCCAGGGCCTTAGCGGGCGCACGGGGTTACGGGCGCGGGTGCAGCCCGGCGTGGCCGACAGGGGCGTACCCGACTGGGGTGAGCCCAGGCGCTGGGACTCGGGCGAGCCCATCGGCGCTGTCGCCGGCTGCCACGGCACCGGTAAGTAGAGGCGGCGGCGAACACCAGCAGGCGAGCAGTGGTAGGAGGCGGGGGAGGCGCGGTGATGCAAGGGCGTGCGCGCGCGGCACGGCAGCACGACGCAGGCGCGGGTGCCGTGTGCGTGCGGACGGCGCGTGCACGGCAACGCGGGAGAGGGCCCGGGGATCGGGGGGAGTGAGAGTGGGGGCGCGAGTGGGGGGGAGTGGGGTTGTCGGTGCCTAGGGTTTCGGCCCCAGGGGGTTAAGGGAGTGAGGGGGGTTGGGCCAGGTGGGCCGGCCAGCTAGGCCGTGGCCCAGGAGGGGGGGTTTCCTTGTTTTCTTTTAATTTGTTTTATTTTCTATTTTGCCTTTTTCTTTTTATTTATATTACTTTTTTTCTGTTTTAGTTTTGTTTCCTATTAATTTAAGTTTTAGTAAAATATACACGTAGCATCTAAATTAGTATTTCAACTTAGTCCATAGTCACAAAAAGTCTAGTCCTCAAATAAATTAGTTTGACATTTTATTAATTAAAAAGGTATTTAAATAATTGTTTTTATGACTGTTTTATTCATCTTATAGTATTTAAACATTTTATAAAGGTGTGGCTTCCCCACCATAATTACCTATGCAATATTTGGTTCATTCCGAACATTTTAGTTTTAATATTTGAAAACTTTTATTGTTTGCTTGATTTTGAATTTGAATTCAAACCGGTTTCGAACTAACGGGAGATTAGCAACAGTAATCGAGGTGATGTGGCATCATTAGCAGAAGTTTACTGTAGCTTGATTATCTGGGCGTCACTTGTCGTCCTCAGGAATATCAAGAATGACAAAGTCTGTTAAGATAGTAACATTCGCAACAACAACAGGCACGTCCTCACAAATGCCGACAGGTATAGCAGTCGATTTATCAGCCATTTGCAAAGATATCTCAGTAGGTGTCAACTTACTTAATTCAAGTCTACGGTACAAGGAAAGAGGCATAACACTAACACCGGCTCCTAAATCACATAAGGCAGTTTTAACATAATTTCTTTTAATGGAGCATGGTATAGTGGGCACTCCGGGATCACCAAGTTTCTTAGGTATTCCACCCTTATAGGTATAGTTGCCAAGCATGGTGGAAATCTCAGCTTCAGGTATCTTCCTTTTATTTGTAATGATATCTTTCATGTATTTAGCATAAGGGTTTGTTTTAAGCATATCAGTTAAGCGCATGCGTAAGAAAATTGGTCTAATCATTTCAGCAAAGCGCTCAAAGTCCTCATCATCCTTTTTCTTGGATGGTTTAGGAGGAAAAGGCATGGGTTTCTAAACCCATGGTTCTCTTTCCCTACCATGTTTCCTAGCAACAAAGTCTCTCTTATCATATCGTTGATTTCTTGATTGTGGGTTATCAAGATCAATAGCAGGTTCAATTTCTATATCATTGTTATTACTAGGTTGAGCATCATCATGAACATCATTATTAGCATTATCATTAGGTTCATGTTCATCTCCAAATTTTGTTTCAGCGTCAGAGATAGAAGTATCATTAGGATTCTCAGGTGTTTCTACATTAGGTTCACTAGAAGCATGCAAAGTCCTATCATTTTTCTTTTTCTTTCTAGAAGAACTAGGAGCATCCAGGTTATTATTCTGATAATCTTGTTCAATCCTCTTAGGGTGGCTTTCAGGATACAAAGGTTCCCGAGTCATTTTACCAGTTCTAGTAGCCACTCTAACAGCAAAATCATGTTTATTATTTAATTCATCCAGCAATTCATTCTGAGCTTTAAGTACTTGTTCAGCTTGAGTGGTGACCATAGAGACATGTTTACTAGTAAGTTTAAGTTCACCCTTAACTCTAGACATATAATCACTCAAGCGTCCAATCATATAAGCATTATTTTTCAACTGTCTACTAACATAATCATTGAAATTTTCTTGTTTATCCATAAAGTCATCGAATTCATCTAAGCACGTGCTAGCAAATTTAGTAGACGGGATTTCAACTTTATCATATCAATAGAGAGAATTTACCTTCACTACCTGTGTCGGGTTATCAAGATGATGTGTTTCTTCAAGTGGTATATTAAGACCATGTATCTCTTCAATAGGAGGTAAATTTTTAACATCTTCAGCTTTAATACCTTTTTCTTTCATTGATTTCTTTGCCTCTTGCATATCTTCATGACTGAGAAATAGAACACCCCTCTTCTTTGGAGTTGGTTTAGGAATAGGCTCAGGAGTTGGCTCAATTGGCTCAGGAATTGGCTCAGGAAGAGTCCAATTATTTTCATTAGTCAACATATTATTCAATAACAATTCAGCTTGGTCGACTGTTCTTTCCCTAAAACACAACCAGCACAACTATCCAAGTGGTCCTTGGAAGCATCGGTTAGTCCATTATAGAAGATATCAAGTATTTCATTTTTCTTAAGAGGATGATCAGGCAAAGCATTAAGTAATCGGAGAAGCCTCCCCCAAGTTTGTGGGAGACTCTCCTCTTCGATTTGCACAAAATTATATATTTCCCGCAAGGCAGGTTGTTTCTTATGAGCAGGGAAATATTTAGCATAGAAGTAGTAAATCATATCCTGGGGACTACGCACACAACCAGGATCAAGAGAATTAAACCAAGTTTTAGCATCACCCTTTAATGAGAACGGAAATATTTTAAGGATATAGTAATAGCGAGATTTCTCATCATTAGTAAACAGGGTGGCTATATCATTTAACTTGGTAAGATGTGCCACAACAGTTTCAGATTCACTGCCATAGAAAGGATCAGATTCAACTAAAGTAATAATCTCAGGATCAATAGAGAATTCATAATCCTTACCAGTAACAAAAATAGGTGAAGTAGCAAAAGCAGGGTCATATTTCATTCTAGCATTTAGAGTTTTCTGTTTCAGCTTAGCTAACAATTCTTAAGATCTAGTCTATCATTGCAAGCAAGAAAATCTCAAGCAGTTTCTTCATCCATAATATAACCCTCAGGAACAACAGGCAATTCATATTTAGGGGGAGAACCTTCATCATCACTATCTTCAATATAATCAGTTTCAATAATTTTATTCTCCTTAGCCCTAGTAAGTTGTTCATCAAAAAATTCACCTAATGGCACGGTAGTATCAAGCATAGAAGTAGTTTCATCATAAGTATCATGCATAGTAGAAGTGGCATCATCAATAACATGCGACATATCAGAATTACTAGCAGTAGCAGGTTTAGGTGTCGCAAGCTTACTCATAATAGAAGGAGAATCAAGTGCAGAGCTAGCTGGCAGTTCCTTACCTCCCCTCATAGTTGAGGGATAGATTTTAGTTCTTTGATCTTTCAAGTTCTTCATAGTGATCAGCAGATATAAATCCCAAGTGACTCACAGAATAGAGCTATGCTCCCCGGCAATGGCGCCAGAAAATAGTCTTGATAACCCACAAGTACAGGGGATCACAACAGTTTTCAAGGGTAGAGTATTCAACCCAAATTTATTGATTCGACACAAGGGGAGCCAAAGACTATTCTTAAGTATTAGCACTTGAGTTGTCAATTCAACCACACCTGGATATCTTAGTATCTGCAGCAAAGTATTTAGTAGCAAAGTAATATGATAGTAATGGTAACAGTGGCAAAAGTAAAGATAGCAGTTTTGTAGTAATTGTAACAGTAGGAATGGTAAAGTAAATAAGCAAAGCAAAATATGTGAAAAGCTCGTAGGCAATGGATCAGTGATAGATAATTATGTTGGATGCAATTCATCATGTAATAGTTATAACATAGGGTGACACAGAACTAGCTCCAGTTCATCAGTGTAATGTAGGCATGTATTCCGAATATAGACGTGCTTATGGAAAAGAACTTGCATGACATCTTTTGTCCTACCCTCCCGTGGTAGCGGGGTCCTAATGGAAACTAAGGGATATTAAGGCCTCCTTTTAAAAGAGTACCGGACCAAAGCATTAACACATAGTGAATACATGAACTCCTCAAACTACGGTCATCACCGAGAAGTATCCCGATTATTGTCACTTCGGGGTTGTCAGATCATAACACATAATAGGTGACTATAGACTTGCAAGATAGGATCAAGAACTCGCATATATTCATGAAAACATAATAGGTTCAGATTTGAAATCATGGCACTCGGGCCCTAGTGACAAGCATTAAGCATAGCAAAGTCATAGCAACATCAATCTCAGAACATAGTGGATACTAGGGATCAAACCCTAACAAAACTAACATGATTGCATGGTAAATCTCATCTAACCCATCACTGTCTAGCAAGCCTACGATGGAATTACTCACGCACGGCGGTGAGCATCATGAAATTGGTGATGGAGGATGGTTGATGATGACGACGGCGACAAATCCCCCTCTCTAGAGCCCCGAACGGACTCCAGATCAGCCCTCCCGAGAGGTTTTAGGGCTTGGCGGTGGCTCTGTATCATAAAACACGATGAAACTTCCTCTCTGATTTTTTTTCTCCGTGAAATGGAATATATGGAGTTGGAGTTGAGGTCGGTGGAGCAGCAGGGGGCCCACGAGACAGGGGGTGCACCCAGGGGGAGGGGGCGCGCCCCCCAACCTCGTGGAAAGGGTGTGGGCCCCCTGACCTTGATTCTTTCGCCAATATTTTGTATATTTTCCAAAAGTTATCTACATGGATTTGCAGGTCATTCCAAGAACTTTTGTTTCTGCACAAAAATAACACCATGGCAGTTCTGCTGAGAACAGCGTCAGTCCGGGTTAGTTCCATTCAAATCATGCAAATTAGGGTCCAAAACAAGGGCAAAAGTGTTTGGAAAAGTAGATACGTTGGAGACGTATCACCGGTAACGAGATTGAACTAGGTATTGAGATACCGACGATCGAATCTCGGGCAAGTAACATACCGATGACAAAGGGAACAACGTATGTTGTTATGCGATTTGACCGATAAAGATCTTCGTAGAACATGTGGGAACCAATATGAGAATCCAGGTTCTGCTATTGTTTATTGACCGGAAACGTGTCTTGGTCATGTCTACATAGTTCTCGAACCCATAGGGTCCGCACGCTTAAAGTTCGGTGACGATCGGTATTATGAGTTTATGTGTTTTGATGTACCAAAGATAGTTTGGAGTCCCGGATATGATCAAGGACATGACGAGGAGTCTCGAAATGGTTGAGACATAAAGATCGATATATTGGATGACTATGTTTGGACTTTGGAAGTGTTCCGGGTGAGTTCGGGCATATACCGGTTATCGGAACCCCCCGGGGGGTTTATTGGGCCTCATGGGCCCTAGTGGAGAAGAGGAGGGGCGTCCAGGGCAGGCCGCGCGCCCCCTGCCCCTCTAGTCCGAATTGGACAAGGAGGGGGGGCGGCGCCCCCCTTTCCTTCCTCTCCTCTCTCTCTTCCTTCCCCTCTCCTACTCCTACAAGGAAAAGAGGAGTCCTACTCCCGGTGGGAGTAGGACTCCCCCCTTGGAGCGCCCTCCTCCTGACCGGCCGCCTCCCCCCTTGCTCCTTTATATATGGGGGCAGGGGGGCACCTCTAGACACACAAGTTGATCTGTTGATCTATTCCAGCCGTGTGCGGTGCCCCCCTCCACCATATTCCACCTCGGTAATATAGTAGCGGTGCTTAGGCAAAGCCCTGTGTCGGTAGCAACATCATCACCGTCACCACGCCGTCGTGCTGACGGAACTCTCCCGTGAAGCTCTGCTGGATCGGAGTTCGCGGGACGTCGTCGAGCTGAACGTGTGCTGAACTCGGAGGTGTCGTACATTCGTACTTGGATCGGTCGGATCGTGAAGACGTATGACTACATCAACCGCGTTGTGCTAACGCTTCCGTTTTCGGTCTATGAGGGTACGTGGACTCACTCTCCCCGCTCGTTGCTATGCATCACCATGATCTTGTGTGTGCGTAGGAATTTTTTTGAAATTACTACATTCCCCAAAAGTGGCATCCGAGCCAGGTTTATGCGTAGATGTTATATGCACGAGTAGAACACAAGTGAGTTGTGGGCGATACAAGTCATACTGCTTACCAGCATGTCATACTTTGGTTCGGCGGTATTGTTGGATGAAGCGGCCCGGACCGACTTATGCGTACGCTTACGCGAGACTGGTTCTACCGACGTGCTTTGCACCTAGGTGGCTGGCGGGTGTCAGTTTCTCCAACTTTAGTTGAACCGAGTGTGGCTACGCCCGGTCCTTGTTGAAGGTTAAAACATCACTAACTTGACGAAATATCATTGTGGTTTTGATGCGTAGGTAAGAACAGTTCTTGATCAGCCTATAGCAGCCACGTAAAACTTGCAACAACAAAGTAGAGGACGTCTAACTTGTTTTTGCAGGGCATGTTGTGATGTGATATGGTCAAGACATGATGCTAAATTTTATTGTATGATATGATCATGTTTTGTAACCAAGTTATCGGCAACTGGCAGGAGCCATTTGGTTGTCGCTTTATTGTATGCAATGCAATCGCCCTGTAATTGCTTTACTTTATCGCTAAGCGGTAGCGATAGTCGTAGAAGCAATAGTTGGCGAGACAACAACAATGCTATGATGGAGATCAAGGTTTCGCGCCGGTGACGATGGTGATCATGATGGTGCTTCGGAGATGGAGATCACAAGCACAAGATGATGATGGCCATATCATATCACTTATATTGATTGCATGTGATGGTTATCCTTTATGCATCTTATTTTGCTTTGTTTGATGGTAGCATTATAAGATGATCTCTCACTAAATTTTCAAGGTATAAGTGTTCTCCCTGAGTATGCACCGTTGCGAAAGTTCTTCGTGCCGAGACACCACATGATGATTGGGTGTGATAAGCTCTACGTTCAAATACAACGGGGGTAAGATAGTTTTACACACGCAGAATACTCAGGTTAAACTTGACAAGCCTAGCATATGCAGATATGGCCTCGGAACACTGAGACCGAAAGGTCGAGCATGAATCATATAGTAGATATGATAAACATAGTGATGTTCACCATTGAAAACTACTCCATCTCACGTGTAGATCGAACATGGTTTAGTTGATTTGGATCACATGATCACTTAGATGATTAGAGGGATGTCTATCTAAGTGGGAGTTCTTAAGTAATATGATTAATTGAACTTTACTTTATCATGAACTTAGTACCTGATAGTATTTTGCTTGTCTATGTTGTTGTAGATAGATGGCCCATGTTGTTGTTCCGTTGAATTTTAATGCATTTCTTGAGAAAGCGAAGTTGAAAGATGATGGTATAAATTACACGGACTGGGTCCGTAACTTGAGGATTATCCTCATTGCTGCACAGAAGAATTACATCCTGGAAGCACCGCTAGGTGTACCACCTGCGCCGGTAACTGCAGACATTGTGAATGCCTGGCAGCCGCGTGTTGATGACTACTCGATAGTTCAGTGTGCCATGCTTTACGGCTTAGAATCGGGACTTCAATGACGTTTTGAACGTCGTGGAGCATATGAGATGTTCTAGGAGTTGAAGTTAATATTTCAAGCAAATGCCCGGATTGAGAGATATGAAGTCTCCAATAATTTCTATAGTTGCAAGATGGAGGAGAATAGTTCTATCAGTGAGCATATACTCAAAATGTCTGGGTATAATAATCACTTGATTCAACTGGGAGTTAATCTTCTTGATGATAGTGTCATTGAAAGAATTCTCCAATCACTGCCACCAAGCTACAAGAGCTTCGTGATGAACTATAATATGCAAGGGATGAACAAGACAATTCCCGAGCTCTTCGCGATGCTAAAGGCTGCGGAGGTAGAAATCAAAAAGGAGCATCAAGTGTTGATGGTTAACAAGACCACCAGTTTCAAGAAAAATGGTAAAGGGAAGAAGAAGGGGAACTTCAAGAAAGACATCAAACAAGTTGCTGCTCAAGAGAAGAAACCTAAGTCTGGACCTAAGCCTGACACTGAGTGCTTCTACTGCAAAGGGACCGGTCACTGGAAGCGGAACTGCCCCAAGTATTTGGCAGATAAGAAGGATGGCAAGGTGAACAAAGGTATATGTGATATACATGTTATTGATGTGTACCTTACTAATGCTCGCAGTAGCACCTGGGTATTTGATACTGGTTCCGTTGCTAATATTTGCAACTCGAAACAGGGACTACGGATTAAGTGAATATTGGCTAAGGACGAGGTGACGATGCGCGTGGGAAATGGTTCCAAAGTCGATGAGATCGCGGTCGGCATGCTACCTCTACATCTACCTTCAGGATTAGTTTTAGACCTGAATAATTGTTATTTGGTGCCAGCGTTGGGCATGAACATTATATCTGGATCTTGTTTGATGCGAGACGGTTATTCATTTAAATCAGAGAATAATGGTTGTTCTATTTATATGAGTAATATCTTTTATGGTCATGCACCCTTGAAGAGTGGTCTATTTACATTAAATCTCGATAGTAGTGATACACATTCATAATATTGAAACCAAAATATGCAGAGTTAATAATGATAGTGCAACTTATTTGTGGCACTGCCGTTTAGGTCATATTGGTGTAAAGCGCATGAAGAAACTCCATACTGATGGACTTTTGGAATCACTTGATTATGAATCACTTGGTACTTGCGAACCATGCCTGATGGGCAAGATTACTAAAACGCCATTCTCCGGAACGATGGAGCGAGCAACATATTTGTTGGAGAGCATACATACTGATGTATGTGGTCCGATGAATGTTGATGCTCGCGGTGGGTATCATTATTTTCTCACCTTCACAGATGATTTGAGCAGATATGGGTATATCTACTTAGTGAAACATAAGTCTCAAACATTTGAAAAGTTCAAAGAATTTCAGAGTGAAGTAGAAAATCATCGTAACAAGAAAATAAAGTTTCTACGATCTGATCGTGGAGGAGAATATTTGAGTTATGAGTTTGGTCTTCATTTGAAACAATGCAGAATAGTTTCGCAACTCACGCCACCTGGAACACCACAACGTAATGGTGTGTCTGAACGTCGTAATCACACTTTACTAGATATGGTGCGGTCTATGATGTCTCTTACTGATTTACCGCTATCGTTTTGGGGTTATGCTTTAGAGACGGCTGCATTCACATTAAATAGGGCACCATTGAAATCCGTTGAGATGACGCCTTATGAACTATGGTTTGGCAAGAAACCAAAGTTGTCGTTTCTTAAAGTTTGGGGCTGCGATACTTATGTGAAAAAACTTCAACCTGATAAGCTCGAACCCAAATCATAGAAATGTGTCTTCATAGGATACCCAAAAGAGACTGTTGGGTACACCTTCTATTACAGATCCGAAGGCAAGACATTTGTTGCTAAATTTGGATCCTTTCTAGAGAAGGAGTTTCTCTCGAAAGAAGTGAGTGGGAGGAATGTAGAACTTGATGAGGTAACTATACCTACTCCCTTATTGGAAAGTAGTTCATCACAGAAATCTGTTCCTGTGATTCCTACACCAATTAGTGAGGAAGCTAATGATGATGATCATGAAACTTCAGATCAAATTACTACTGAACCTCGTAGGTCAACCAGAGTAAGATCCGCACCAGAGTGGTACGGTAATCCTATTCTGGAAGTCATGTTACTTGACCATGACGAACCTACGAACTATGAGGAAGCGATGATGAGCCCAGATTCCGCAAAATGGCTTGAAGCCATGAAATCTGAGATGGGATCCATGTATGAGAACAAAGTGTGGACTTTGGTTGACTTGCCCGATGATCGGCAAGCCATCGAGAATAAATGGATCTTCAAGAAGAAGACTGACGCTGATGGTAATGTTACTGTCTACAAAGCTCAACTTATTGCGAAAGGTTTACGACAAGTTCAAGGGGTTGACTACGATGAGACTTTCTCACCCGTAGCGATGCTTAAGTCTGGCCGAATCATGTTAACAATTGCTGCATTTTATGATTATGAAATTTGGCAAATGGATGTCAAAACTGCATTCCTGAATGGATTTCTGGAAGAAGAGTTGTATATGATGCAACCAGAAGGTTTTGTCGATCCAAAAGGTGCTGACAAAGTGTGCAAGCTCCAGCGATCCATTTATGGACTGGTGCAAGCCTCTCGGAGTTGGAATAAACGCTTTGGTAATGTGATCAAAGCATATGGTTTTATACAGACTTTTGGAGAAGCATGTATTTACAAGAAAGTGAGTGGGGGCTCTGTAGCATTTCTAATATTATATGTGGACGACATATTGTTGATTGGAAATGGATAGCATAAAAGGATACTTGAATAAAAGTTTTTCAATGAAAGACCTCGGTGAAGCTACTTATATATTGGGCATCAAGATCTATAGAGATAGATCAAGACGCTTAATTGGACTTTCACAAAGCACATACCTTGATAAAGTTTTGAAGAAGTTCAAAACGGATCAAGCAAAGAAAGGGTTATTGCCTGTATTACAAAGTGTGAAGTTGAGTAAGACTCAATGCTCGACCACTTCATAAGATAGAGAGAAAATGAAAGGTGTTCCCTATGCTTCAGCCATAGGCTCTATCATGTATGCAATGCTGTGTACCAGACCTGATGTGTGCCTTGCTATTAGTTTAGCAGGGAGGTACCAAAGTAATCCAGGAGTGGATCACTGGACAGCGGTCAAGAACATCCTGAAATACCTGAAAAGGACTAAGGATATGTTTCTCGTTTATGGAGGTGACAAAGAGCTAGTCGTAAATGGTTACGTCGATACAAGCTTTGACACTGATCCAAGCGATTCTCGCAAACCGGATATGTGTTTATATTGAATGGTCGAGTTGTCAATTGGTGCAGTTCTAAACAAAGTGTTGTGGCAGGATCTACGTGTGAAGCGGAATACATAGCTGCTTCAGAAGCAGCAAATGAAGGAGTCTGGATGAAGGAGTTCATATCCGATCTAGGTGTCATACCTGGTGCAACGGGTCCAATTAAAATCTTTTGTGACAATACTAGTGCAATTGCCTTGGCAAAGGAATCCAGATTTCACAAGAGAAACAAACACATCAAGAGACGCTTCAATTCCATTGGGATCAAGTCCAGGTGGGAGACATAGAGATTTGCAAGATACATACAAATCTGAATGTTGCAGACCGTTGACTAAGCCTCTTCCACGAGCAAAATATGATCATCACCAAGACTCCATGGGTGTTAGAATCATTACTGTGTAATCTAGATTATTGACTCTAGTGCAAGTGGGAGACTCAAGGCAATAATAAAGTTATTATTTATTTCCTCATATCATGATAAATGTTTATTATTCATGCTAGAATTGTATTAGCCGGAAACATAATACATGTGTGAATACATAGACAAACATAATTTCACTAGTATGCCTCTACTTGACTAGCTCGTTAATCAAAGATGGTTAAGTTTCCTAAACATAGACACGAGTTGTTATTTGATTAACGGGATCACATCATTAGGAGAATGATGTGATTGACTTGACCCATTCCGTTAGCTTAGCACTTGATCGTTTAGTATGTTGTTATTGCTTTCTTCATGACTTATACATGTTCCTATGACTATGAGATTATGCAACTCCCGTTTACCAGAGGAACACTTTGTGTGCTACCAAACGTCACAACGTAACTGGGTGATTATAAAGGTTCTCTATAGGTGTCTCTGAAGGTACTTGTTGGGTTGGCGTATTTCGAGATTAGGATTTGTCACTCCGATTGTCAGAGAGGTATCTATGGGCCCTCTTGGTAATGCACATCACTATAAGCCTTGCAAGCAATGTGACTAATGAGTTAGTTGCGAGATGATGTATTACATAACGAGTAACGAGATTGAACTAGGTATTGAGATACCGACGATCGAATCTCGGGCAAGTAACATACCGATGACAAAGGGAACAACGTATGTTGTTATGCGATTTGACCGATAAAGATCTTCATAGAATATGTGGGAACCAATATGAGCATCCAGGTTCCGCTATTGGTTATTGACCGGAAACGTGTCTCGGTCATGTCTATTTAGTTCTTGAACCCGTAGGGTCCGCACGCTTAAAGTTCGATGATGATCGGTATTATGAGTTTATGTGTTTTGATGTATCGAAGATAGTTCGAAGTCCCGGATATGATCAAGGACATGACGATGAGTCTCGAAATGGTCGTGACATAAAGAACGATATATTGGATGACTATGTTTGGACTTCGTAAGTGTTCCGGGTGAGTTCGGGCATATACCAGAGTACCGGGGGGTTATCGGAACCCCCTCTGGGGGTTTATTGGGCCTCATGGGCCCTATCGGAGAAGAGGAGGGGCGGCCAGGGCAGGCCGCGCGCCCCCTCCCCCTCTAGTCCGAATTGGACAAGGAGGGGGCGGCGCCCCCCTTTCCTTCCTCTCCTCTCTCCCTTCCTTCCCCTTTCCTACTCCTACAAGGAAAAGAGGAGTCCTACTCCTGGTGGGAGTAGGACTCCACCCTTGGCGCGCCCTCCTCTTGACCGACCGCCTCTCCACTTTCTCCTTTATATACGGGGGCAGGGGCACCTCTAGACACACAAGTTGATCTATTGATCTATTCCAGCTGTGTGCGGTGCCCCCTTCCACCATATTCCACCTCGATAATATCATAGCGGTGCTTAGGCGAAGCCCTACGTCAGTAGCAACATCATCACCGTCACCATGTCGTCGTGCTAACAAAACTCTCCCGTGAAGCTCTGCTGATCGGAGTTTGCGGGATGTCATCGAGCTAAACGTTTGCTGAACTCGGAGGTGTTGTACGTTCGGTACTTGGATCGATCGGAACGTAAAGACGTACAACGACATCAACCGCTTTGTGCTAACGCTTCCGCTTTCGGTCTACGAGGGTACATGGACTCACTCTCTCCGCTCATTGCTATGCATCACCATGATCTTGCGTGTGCGTAGGACATTTTTTGAAATTACTACATTCCCCAACAACCCCTCCTCGGTGCGTTCCCACGCCTTCGGGGCATTTTTCTAACCCCTTGGATAACATGATAGCTGCAGCAACACGACTGGCGGCTTTCCCGGCTCAGGATGTGTCGCCAGCAGCAATAGAAGTACGGAGAGCCGGAGAGCTTCTTCAAACGGTTGTGGCCCAACAGGCGGCTTACTCGTACAGTCACGATCGTATCCACTCGACACCTCGTCTGAGCAAGAGTTATAGCAGGACATTGATGAACAAGCCGTGTCAAGCAGCGAGCGGCACCGCAACCAGCCTCGCAGGCCTAACCCACCGCGTGGCGGCACTGATGCCTTGATTTTGGCAGACCGTGGCAAAGCACATCGTGAGGTGGAGCTGGCGGCTCAGCTGACGGCTCAGTTGGCGGCTCAACAACAAACTCCGGTTTATCCTTCAGCATCCATGGTGGCAGGAGTGACCTCTAGAACGTTGGTCGTGCCGTGCTTGGTGTTGGCTCTACGCAATGAGCGCTTTCCTAAGGATTTTAAGGGGCCCCGTAAGGTGCCCAATTACATGGCGGATCATCCCCCAGAGGCTTGGGTTGAAAGTTATGAGATGGCCATGGAGATGTTGGATGTTGGGGATGCTGCGTGTGCTAAGTACTTCACCATTATGTTGGATGGGCCAGCTTGTACGTGGTTGAAAACACTATCCGCTAATTCTATTGAGTCATGGGCAGAGTTAAAGAGGTGTTTCATTCAAATTTTCAAAGACACATGCAAGCAGCCTATGTCAATTTTGGATTTGTATTCTTGCGCTCAAGGAGAAGGAGAGTCAACAACCCATTGGGTGCGCCGGATTTCGTCAATTATGCATTCATCAGATAGTATCAACATCGGGTCTGCAGTCTTGATGTTGGAGAAGAATTGTCGTTTCCTCCCGCTTAAGCAGAAGTTAGGGAGGCTTAAGCATCACTGCAATGATATGGGGGAGTTAATGGCGACTCTCATCAAATACCCCGACTCTGACGGTACCAAGGATCCCGAGTCTGATGATGATAAGCCGGGGAAGGGAAAGAAGAGCGACAATGCAAAGGGGCAGCAACATAACTCGGAAGTTCAAGCCGGCAACGGTAAGCGTAAGGCTAATGGTAGTTTTGATTTTGTGGCTAACACCAATGCACACAATAATAATCAACATTGTAAGGGAAAGCCACCCCAAGGGTCAAGACTCAACCTTGAAGCAATGTTGAATCAACCTTGCCCAAAGCAAGACACGCATGACAGGCCCTCTCGTCATATGTGGAGGGATTGTTACATTATGAAGGAGTTTAGGAATGCCAGTTTTTCCAATCATGGCCCGCATGGTGGCTCAGGATCCGGTTCTCACGGACCTGGTTCTGGTGGTGGCGGTTCAAGCTCCGGCTTTCAGGGTCAAGGTGGCCAAGGTGGTTTTAATCAGCAATCCAACCAAGGAAGTCTGTAGCAACAGTCTGGTTATCAGAGCAACCCGAAACAATTAAATGGTGGTCAGTATCATGTGTTCACTACCAGTCTGTGCAAAAGAGATCAGAAAATCCATAATCGGGCGGTGAACTCTGTTGAACCGGCGGTACCTCGATATTTAAGGTGGTCAGAGCAGTCTATTACATGGAGCAGGGAAGATCACCCGCCCCGGGTTGATAATCCGGGTCAGCTGGCTTTGGTGGTTGCTCCACAGGTGGGAGGATATAAACTCACGAAGGTGCTCATAGATGGAGGTAGTAGTATCAACATTCTTTATTATGAGACCTTTTGTCGTATGAACTTGACTGAGAAAGATCTTAGGCCATCCTCTACTGTCTTTCATGGAGTGGTGCCTTGTAAGTCAGCGTACCCGGTGGGTAGGATAACCCTGGAAGTGGCCTTTGGAGACGAAAATGATTCCAGGGCTGAGAAATTAACCTTTGAGGTGGTGAAAATCAAGAGCCCATACCATGCTCTGTTTGGACGACCAGCTTACGCCAAGTTCATGGCACGGCCGTGTTATGTTTATTTGCAAGTTAATATGCCGGGTCACAAGGGCACCATCACGGTGCATGGAAATAGAAAAATCTCTCTGGATTATGAAGAGGCCGATGCTGCTTATGCTGAGTTGGCCTGCGCTACGGAAGAATTGAAGTTTTATAATGATAATGTTGACCCGGCGGATATGACCTCTTTGAAGAAGCCGGCGATAGAGAATGAGTCCTTAATGAAGTTTAAGTGAGCAGATGATACTAAGCTGATTGATTTTGTCCCTGGCGGTTCTTCAAAGCAGTTCAACATCAGTGCGAATATGGATCCAAAATAGGAAAGCATGTTCATCGAGTTCATCCATGAGAATCGGGACATCTTTGCATGGAAACCTTCTGATATGCCAGGTGTACCTAGGGAACTCGCTGAGCACACTCTTAATGTGGATCCCAAGTTTAAACCGGTTAAACAATTTCTTCGCTGGTTCAACGAGGAAAGCCGCAAGGCGATTGGTGAAGAGGTGGGTCAGCTCTTCGCAATGGGGTTCATCGTTGAAGTTTTTCATGCTGAATGGTTGGCTAACCCATTGCTAGTTCTTAAGAAAAATGGCACTTGGCGTATGTGTGTGGATTATACAGACCTTAACAAGGCATGTCCGGCTGATCCCTTTGCTCTCCCTCATATTGATCAGATTATTAATGCTACGGCGGGTTGTGAGCGTTTGAGTTTTTTGGATGCTTACTCTGGTTATCATCAGATCAAAATGGCAGTTAAGGACCAGGAGAAGACAACCTTCATTACTCACTTTGAAGCCTTCTGCTATGTGTCTATGCCTTTTGGGCTCAAGAGTGCTCAGGCGACTTACCAGCAATGTGTCGAGAATTGCCGTCATGGCCAGATTGGGCGTAATGTTCATGCTTATGTGGATGATATTGTTGTGAAATCCAGAAAGAAGGGGACATTGATCCAAGATCTGAAGGAAACCTTTGACAACCTCCGGGTCTACAAGATGATGCTTAACCCGGCTAAGAGTGTCTTTGATGTGCCAGTAGGGAAGTTATTGGGTTTCTTAGTATCTGAGAGAGGCATCGAAGCTAACCCGGAGAAGATTAAGGCTACCACCTCTTTGGCTAAACCGGTGTGTATCAATGATGTCCAATGTGTGGCGGGTCGTATTGCAACCCTGAGCTGGTTTATAAGTCGCCTGGGAGAGAAAGCCATCCCTCTGTATCAGATGATGAAAAAGACAGATGATTTTGTCTGGAGTGATGCTGCTAATGAGGCATTCGAGGCACTTAAGAGGCAACTGGCAGAGCCACCAGTTCTTGCAGCTCCTATTGAGAAGGAGCCTTTGTTGTTATATGTGGCTACAAACAACCGGGCAGTTAGTGTAGCTATTGTGGTTGAAAGAAAGGAGTCAGGCAAGGAGCATTTGGTTCAAAGGCCAGTTTATTATGTCAGTGAGGTGCTTATTGATTCTAAGCAGAGATACACACATTGGCAGAAGCTGGTTTATGGTGTGTTCATGGCTAGTTGTAAATTGAAGCAGTATTTCCTTGGTCATCCCATCACTGTGGTTAGCTCTACCCCTTTGGGAGATATTATTCAAAACAGGGAGGCCACAGGTCGGGTAGCTAAGTGGGCCATTGAGCTTGGTCCCCATGGTCTGAAGTATGTGCCTCGGATAGCCATTAAATCTCAAGCACTGGTGGATTTCATCAATGATTGGACAGAGTTATAGATGCCTGAGGATAAGCCGGATCATACATATTGGACTATTCATTTTGATGGATCCAGGCAGTTGGAAGGCTCGGGGGCTGGAGTTATATTGACTTCCCCACGAGGTGATAAATTTTGTTATGTCTTAAGGTTGATGTTCCCTTGTACTAACAATGCAGCTGAGTATGAAGCCTTACTCCATGGCCTTCAGATGGCTAAAGAGATGAATTTAAGCCGGGTAAGATGCTTTGGCGACTCAGATCTAGTGGCTCAGCAGGTGTCAGGAACTTGGGATTCCAAGGATCCACTCATGGCGGCTTATCGTCGAGAGGTGGATGCTATTGCTCGTCACTTCAAAGGATATCAGGTGGAGCATGTTGCTCGAAGGAAAAATGAAGTAGCCGATGCGTTAAGCCGCCTAGGATCTCAGTGTAAGCCCCCCCCCTAATATTTTCCCCGATGTTTTGCATAACCCATCAGTGAAATTGCCTACAGAGGAAGACTTGGAAGTTCCTGACCCAGAGGCACAATTGGTGGCAGCTCTTCATGCTATCCCTGATTGGGTTGTTCCATATTTGGCTTACATGACCCGGGGTGAGTTACCTGAGGATGAAACTCTAGCCAGGCAGATAACCCGGCGGTCTACGTCAATGACTATTGTCAAAGGTGAGCTAGACATATGCAGGGTTACGGGGGTGTTTCAACGATGTATTTCTCTAGAGGAGGGCCACGCAATTCTAAGGGAGATTCATGAAGGAGATTGTGGTCATCATGCCGACTCTAAATATCTCATTGCTAAAGCCTTTCGTCATGAGTTTTATTGGCTAACAGCTCATGCTGATGCAGAGGATCTGGTCAGTAAATGTGATGATTGTTAGAAATTCTCAAGACGTGCTCATGTGCCGGCTCAAGAGTTGAGGATGATTCCAATTACTTGGTTGTTTGCCGTCTGGGGGCTGGATATGGTCGGGCCTTTCAAAAGATCCAAGGATAAAAAGACCCACCTCTTGGTGGTGGTTGACAAGTTTACAAAATGGGATGAGGCTGAGCCGGTCAGCAAATGTGAGGCAGCTACGGCGGTTCAATTCATTAAAAAGGTGATCTTTAGTTTTAGGTATCCTCATAGTATCATCACTGATAATGGCACTAATCTGTCTAAGGAAGCAATGAAAGAATTCTGTGAACAAGAGCATATCTGGCTTGATGTGTCATCAGTGGCTCACCCCCAGTCTAATGGCCAAGCTGATCGAGCAAATCAGGAAATCTTGAGAGGTATCAAGCCCTGGCTTATGGTTCCTTTGCAGAGGACACCGGGTTGTTGGGTAGAAGAGTTGCCATCAGTACATTGGAGCATCAACACCACCCCCAATAGATCTACAGGTTACACGCCTTTCTTCATGGTTTATGGAGCTGAGGCGGTTCTCCCCAGTGACATACGTCACGATTCACCTCGTGTGGCGGATTATGTTGAAGCTGACAATGAGAAGGCACGTCAGGATGCTATTGACCTGTTAGATGAGAAGCGTGACCTTGCAGCGGCTTGTTTGGCGATTTACCAGCAAGATCTGCGGCATTATCACAGCCGCCGGGTTAAAACCAGAACCTTTCAAGAAGGCGATTTGGTGTTCCGGCTCATCCAGGATCAAACTGACATGCACAAGCTATCCCCACCTTGGGAAGGACCCTTTGTGGTCAGCAAGAATTTGAACAACGGGTCATACTATCTTATCGATGTTCGAGACCATAAGGACTCACGCGCGTCGGAGGAGGAGACCCGCCGGTCGTGGAATATTGCTCATCTTCAACCTTATTACACCTGAGCCATCGGCTCTTGTGATGTACATACCTTATCAGTGTATATATTATCATGAATATAATAAAGCCGGCATCCCTGATAATTCAGGGCCTCTGTCGTTTCATTTCCAAGAATATGAGTCTTTCTGGTCACTTCATATGATCATTTGGGGGCTTCCTGTTCAAACATAGGTGTATTCACCAAAGAGAACATAGCATTACTACCCTCTTGATCTGGCTTATGTGCCTTATTACAAATCACTTGGGGGCTTTCTGCCCAAATTAAAGGATTGCCAAAGAGAACTTGTTGCGCTGCATAGTTCAAGCATAGGCATCCTGCCTTGAGGCTCATTATATATCATTTGGGGGCTTCCTATTCAAACATAGGAGTATTCACCAAAGAGAACATAGCGTTACTACCATCTTGATCCGGTTTATACGGCGCGATTGAAGGACATTTGGAGTCTTTTGGTTTATCAACTTGAAGTAAAACTTGGGGGCTCACTAGCATAGCTATGACCCTTTAGGCTTGGATGCCTAGGTGTATTCACCGAAAAATCCGGGTTAGCTTGCCTTTTTAAGTCTGCCACTCCGCCCAGGTAATCATGGAGTGACCCACCGAACTCTTGACAGTTATTCTTACAAATACACTGAACTTGTCAACGTTTAAACGGTGATTGGTCATGTGAGGCCCAACTTACAAGGTTTTGAATTAAAGCTTAACTCAGCGGTTGTGCGGCCCATGAAAGCACTCGGGTTTTAGGCTTTGCGGCCTATGAAAGCCTTGTTTTCTGGCTTTTCTTCTGTTTGACCATTTTGTTGAAGTTTTTGCTTCTGTTTATATATCAATACATGGTTAAAAAACCAAATAGGGCCACGTTGCCTGATGGTGCATGTATCCGGAATTTTATTAACCCGGCCTGGTTATGGAGTTTAAGCCGCCAAGAGACAATCATCATATGCTTGAGCTTTCCGCTCACGTTTCGGGATATTACCCCTTGCTGCATGTGGTGTCATAAACCGGCAGTGTACATATATGGAACAAGACATTAAATTTCTATGGGCTATTGCCTTTACACATGACTTATGATAAGTCGGAGGAGGAACAAATATCAAAGGTATGATATTTCTTTTATTGCATAAGGTTTTTTATAAACTGGCCGTGATATAGGCTGATTAGTCCTTAGTGTTTTTTTATATATATGGGTATTATGACCCGCCCTGGGGTAAACCGCCAAGGCACATGTTGTCTGTTTATACAGGAAAAACGACAAGTCGGCTTGGCATAATTGATCATGTCATTAAAACATAAGGGACGGATTTCCCAATGATGGATCAACACTGTTATGCAAAACAAAACGTGCATGATAGCACGACGGCTCAGTGTTTAACTAGCCTATTACATGGCTCAGCAAGCCCAAATGGATAAATTGTTTTTCAAAGTTACGGGAAAGTGCAAATCAAGAACCGCCCAACGGATCAGTTCTCCTGGCCCTGGCAGTTTGAAGCTTCCGGGTCATCCTGCGACGGTTCTTCTTCTTCCTCCACCGTCTGGAAGTCAGACGATGACCAATCGATACTAGTCAAAGCTTGAAATTCAGCATCGTCATCGATAAGCTCAGATGGATCAATGTCCGGGGCAAAGGTATGCTTACAGATTGGAGGAATAAGATCTGCAACTTCATAAGCCGACGTGGGCATCTTTTGATTTTCTGGTATAAGCCGCCTAGTATTTGGACAGACCCATTTCTTCAGCAAGTAGACTCGCCAGAGGACGCACAGCTTTTACACAGGCGGCAAAGTCTTTCTTGTCAAAAGCAGACCCATCTTCTTTGAAACTGGGGCAGCCAGTGGCTAGCTCAGCCGGGTCTAATTCCGACTGCCACGCCTTAGCCCGGCTTAAAGCCGTAAGGGCACCGTCTCTAGCAGCGGATCACTTGTTCTCTTCAATCCGGGCTGGTAAAACAAAGAGTCTATTTAACATGTGGCTGAGAAGAGCTGGCATCTGTTTGCTTGGGGAGATGGCAGCAATTGTGTGTTCAGCTCCGGTATATAGCTGCTCCACCAAGGTGTAAACCACCTTGAGCTTTATCAATGTTTCTTTCCCAAGGTTGCTACTTCTGGGGCCTATATGGAAGTTATGTTTGAGTTAATAGGCGGTTCATAATAAAAGAAGTAAAATTTTCTTGAAATGTAAAATGGTCTTACCAAAGATGGCAAAGGTCATTTGATTAATATGCTGCTATAAACCGGTGAAATTGGTAGTGACCTCTTCCAATGAAGCTTCAACTTTCTCAGCCCTTTTGATTAAAATGGCATTTTCTTCAGTCCAGGCAGCTTTCTCAGTGTTAAAACCAGTGTTGAGCTTCTCAGTCTCATCCAAGCTAAATTTGAACTTGGAGTCAGCCTTCCGGGTCTCAACTTCTTATGCTTCAAGTCGGGATTTCAAGTCAGTCAACTGGGATTGAAATTGACTGGATGCCTCCTGAGACAAGTCAAAGAAAATGTGATGTGTTATGATGCAATATATATTTATAAGTCCCAAGCCCTTTGCAAGCAATAACACTTGGCACTTGGGGGCTAATGGGTGCAGAAAGTTTCTTCATAAGAGTTATATATCTTTTTAAGTCCCAAATCCTTTGCAAGCAATAGCACTTGGCACTTGGGGGATAATGGATGCCAAGTTCGATTTATGAAGCAGTAACCCCAGTTTATCATCCGGTTGGTAAGGCTAATTAATAAGGATTTTTTATCAGTTGATAAGTCCCGGCTTAACTTAATAGTTTAAGTTGGCCCTTGGGGACTACACATCCAATTGATTTATATGAAGTGAAGAACCGGCTTAACTTCATAGTTTAAGCTGGCCCTTGGTGGCTATAGGATTTGACTCACAACACAAAAAATATCTAACAAGTCTACAGTATATTCTATCCTATCATATTCAATAGACTTGGGGGCTAAAGGAATGTATCTCATATGAGAGCAAGAATTAAATACCTCATGTTTCTGATGCATGTGCTTGACCATGTCAATCTACGGGTCTCGGATGCTGTGTACTTGGTTCAAAAAGCCAGAGAAGATTTCACTACAACTCAGATGAGAGTACTTGGCCATGTCAAATTTGACCTTGCGCCGCTCAACCATCTCTTCCTTGGCAGAATGCTTTGCCAGAGCTACAAGATTTCCTGGTTCTTGGAAACCAGAGCCAGTGATCACAACTTCCTCAGTATCCGTCTTGAGAGGTTTAGTTGGGCTGGATGGTTCAGCAATCTCTGGCTCAGGAACCACAGGATCAATAGAGGTGCCACGGTTTTCTGGTGGCGGGTCATCAGCAGGATTATCAGGCTGTTGCACAGAGGTCACTAAAATTGGTGCATGTTTCTCCGGCTCACTAGGTTTGGGGTCTTCGGAGGGTTTGTTGGTTCCGGCCTTCTTGCTAGGCTTTGCTTTCCCACTACACGAAGAATCAGAAAGTCAGTATGAGCTTAAAGATGTCAAAAGAGACACATGTTTAAGTTGATACTCAGGGGCGGTTTTGAAAGGGGGAAGTTGAGTCTGGGATGAGTCGCCAGACGAAGAGTGAGAGATCCCCTGAAAAGTTAAGCCGGAGGCATGAAGTGTTGGATGAATAATATTCAGGTTAAAGTAAACAAGTGTTGGAGTTTTACCTCATTTTGACGTTTGCATGGAGCTGGCGTGTTGGGTAAGCCGGTGGAAAGTTCTCCGCCTCCACTGTTCCGGGTTTGGTGCCGATTCTCATTTTGTTGTTTCTTCAAAATAAAGTTGGGATCCATGTGAGCTAAAGGGTTAGAAAACCTTACTTTCCGGATCACGCGTCAGATTTTTTGTCTTGGCAAAGATTCTGAGTGGGAGGAAATAATTGTTACCTCGTCATCAACCGCCTGGCTGCTCTCCGTGTCATCCTGATAGTAATCATTGTCAATAAGGTGGATGAAAAAGGAGCCAAGGGAATCAAGATTTACCTCGGACTATTCAGAATCATCCACGTTAAACGTTTTAGCAGCAGTGGATGTATTTTTGCTTCTCTTCATTGCTTTGGTCTTGGTTCTGGCCTTCTTGGCGGCTTTCTCATCATATTTTTTGTCCCAGAAAGCGGACCCAGCCTAAAAAGGTTTACGATTAAGTCAGAAATGTTCAGGTTTATGAGTGGTAAGATAACATGTATGTAAACCGGAAAAGCATACCTCTGGTGCCGGTTTAAGGACGCAGAAGGGATTCAAACCCACTTTGCTGCAACTTTCCAAGGACCCATTGAGAAGAGTCTTGGTCATTTCATTGACATCCTTATCAGTCAAACACTTTGAGTTGTAATAAAGTAGGTCTTTGGTATCACCAGTGTATGAGCACATTAAGCCGGGTCGGCGGCTTAACGGTATGATTCTCCAAGCTACCCAACACCGAACCAGATCAATTCTGTTTAGTCCATTGCCCAGTAAAGCCCTAACCTTGGAAAAAGTTGGCATAACCTTGGCCCGTTTAGCAGTGCCAAGTCGACCAGGAAGGGGATGCTTTGGGTTGAGCCATTGATCACAAAAGGCGGGCAGAGGATTCTCATCAGCCGGAGAAGTATCCTTGTAGTAAAACCAGGTTTGATTCCAATCTTTGGGATGACTTGGAAGTGAAGCATAAGAAAAAATGGCGTCTCTGTGACGCTGAATTGAAATTCCTCCGAGTTATTGACTAGGGCCATCAGTAAACTCATTCTGGCGGTTCAGATAGAAATATTCTCTGAAAAGGTCGACATTGGGTTCTTATTGAAGGTATACTTCACAAAAGACCGGGAAGTTGCAGATGTTGGAAATGGAATTGGGCCCGATATCTTGAGGGCAGAGTTACATGAAGTGCAGGACATCACGAAAGAATTTTGACCCGGGCGGTGAAAAGCCCCGGTTCATGTGATCCGTGAAAACAATAACTTCGCCGGCTTGCGGCTGAGGTTTGGCTTCTTCCGAGTTAGGAGCACGCCAATGAATGGCATCCTTGGCCGGAAAAAAACCAATCTTCACATAGTCTTCAAGCATAGCTTCGGTGACAATGGAGGGGACCCAATCATAGGAGGTGACTGTCTTGGTCATGATCGGATGCAAGGCCTGCAGTAGAGTGAATAAAAATTAAACCGACAGATATATGGCAAGCTACATGTGGTTGTCTCAAACTGCAATGCAAGGATAAATTATGAAGAATCAGTTCAGACAAAGTTAGCTTGGTTCAAACCGGAAGATGGCCGGCTTATGGATTTAAGTGGATAATGGCGGCTTACCCGGGGCCTAATGTAATATGGAGGGTCATGGTTTATGTCGTAAGCCGCCATGGCAGTTTGAGGTTTAAATCTATCAACCGAAACATTCTGGTAAGGGGCAGACAAACAGGTTTCGCAAGCTAGTATTATAAATTAAGATCTGTGACAGCTCAGGAAAGGCAGTGAAAATAAACCCAAAGGTGGCGGCAGTGGAAAAACCTAGATGCGTCAGTATGGTTCTTTGCAAAGGAGATACTACTTCAATGGCAAAAATGGTGACAAAACCACTTCCGCACAAGATCTATGGCCTATTTAGATTAGAAACTACAAGAACTAAAGAGGATGAGGAAGAATAGTAAGAACACCGACGAGCAGTGGAAACCCTAAAAACATATCTGAGGAAGAAGAGGGAGGCGTGCTTACAGGTGATGAGGATCAGCGGAGGCGCACTGGAACTCTCTGGTCTGGTCAGGGTGATGCGGCGGCCGGAGTTGGTGCAACGGGTGGTGGTCGTGACGGCGGAGCACGAGCACCCGTGCGGCTGAGAAGAGGAGGAAGATGAAGAAGGAAGCAAGGAGGAAAATGAGAAAGACCCTCATGCCTATTTATAAGGGGGGCGAGCATAAGGCATGCACGTGAATCGAGAAGATCGAATTCATCGCATGGCTATAGGGACGCCTCAATTTTCGGGGTATTTATTAAGATAAGGATCAGCTAAGATGCTTCGAGCCCAGTGCACGGTGAAGATAAAATGACGTCATGGCGGTTTAAGAGGATTCCAATAGCTGATGTCATGGTGGGTTACAACAGGTGATGCAGGTTTACCATTCAGATGCTGAAGATTGATATGAACAAGTTCAAATCAATCTGGGGCCTAATGTTGGGGATATAACTACCGGGTATGAACCGTCCAGGAGGGGCCGGGTCATACAGCTAGCGATAACCCATGAAGGGGCGGGTCATGAGAAGTCCGCTGACGGCCCAAGACCCAGAGGCGACTTAGGGCCCAGAAGGATAAACCGCCATGAGGATAAACTTGCATTGTAAGGCATGCGTAGTCAGTCACTGTGACGCCCGGATAATTAGGCTATAGTAACCCCACATTAATGATGCCATGTCACCTCAGATTACTATTGATAATCTCACGTTAGTTCGAAACGATTCATATTCAAAATTTGAATTTAAGTTAAACAATTAAAGTTTTCAAAACTCGAAACTAAATTGTTCCTAAGGTGTCTAATAATCCTTAGTAAATATTGGTGGATAAATTATCTTTTAATAAAATATTTAAATGCACTAAAGTAATAGAAATGACAGCCAAAAACAATTAATTAGATGCCTTTTATAAAGTTATAATAATAAAACTAAATTAGTAGTGTGCCAAAATAATTGTGGCAGTGGACTAATTAGTAACACTAATTTAGGTGCTGACTGGGTATTTTAAAAAACTAAAATAAAAGAAACTTTAAATGAAAACATTAAAAGAAAATAGATAAAGAAAAGAAAACAGAAAACAAAGCTAAAAAAAAGGAGAAAGCAACCCCCCCCACTGGGCTTCGGCCCAGCAGGCCACAACCCCCCACCGGCCCAACCGGCCACCACTCCCTCTCCTTATCCCCCCACCCAGGCCAACCCTAGCCGCCACCCACTCCCTCCCCCTCGTCCCACTCCTCCCTCGTCCTTCCCCGATCTAGATCGGGGCAACCCCCGATCCCATCGGCGCCCCACGCTCCACCACACCCCGTCGATCCCCACCTCTCCTCTCGCCCCACTCCCTTCCCCCCCTCCCCCCCGATCCAATCGGGATCGGGCCCGAACCCATCGCCGCCTCCCCGACGCATCACCGGCGCCGCCCCGCCCGTCGCTCGCCGTCGGCCTCACCCTCCTCCCCTTTCCTGGACTGGAAGGGGCCCCCGCCGTCGCCGCCGCGCCGGCCCCCGACGTCGCCGCCTCGCCCTCGCCGCACGGCGACCTCGTCGGCCCCTCCTCCTCGCCGGGCTGCCCCTCTCCGACCTCGTTGCCGTCCGCCTCCCCGCCGGCCTGCTTCCGCTGTGACCCCGTCGTCCTCTCCGTCGACGCCTCGTCCCCGTCGCCCTCCTCACGCCCGCTGCCTAGTCCCTACGACCCGCCGTGAGCCCCGCTTCCTCTCCTCTTTCCCCCCCACGACGCGCTCACCGCGGCCGACGCACCGGCCATCGCCCCAGGCGCGCCCTCGACCCCCGGCCCTCCCTCTCTCTCCATCTCGCGCGCACTCGCCCTGACCGGTGTGCCTCCGCCCGCGCCGGCCTCGTCTTGCCCCGGACGGCGTCGCCCTCCGCCCGGGCCGTCGCCCTGCCTTGCCTCGCCTCGGCCACGCCTCACCCCGAGCTGGCCTCGCCCTCGCCGACCTGGCGACCTGCCAGGTCCGCCGCCTCCCCTGGTCGGCTTCGTGGCCACCAGCGCCAGCGCTGCTGGTCACGCCCGAGGCCAGCGCCCGGGCTCGCCCCGTGGGGCGCTCGTGCCCGCGCCCGTACGCCCGTGGCCGTAACCCGTTTGCCCGCTATGGCCCCCGGGCCATTGGCATGTGGGGGCCCGCGCCCCAGAACGTTTCTGTTAAAAAAAGAAAAAAAAGAATTAAATAAATAAATAAGTAGATAAATAATGAAAATAATTAATTAATTAATTAACCAATTAATTAACCTAATTAATTTTGATTAAATTAACCAAATAAGATTAATTAACCTAATGATTAGTTAACCTAATTAACTACTGTTAATTAGCTAACTAATTTGTATGACAGTGGGGCCCACCCACTAATTAATTTTGATTAATTTAATTAATCTGTTAAATTAAAATTTGTCAGTGGGGCCCACTGGTCAGGTTGACCAGTCAACCCTGTTGACTGCTGACGCCAGCATGACATCATGCTGATGTCATAAATCTAATTTCGAATTTATTTAAATAATTAATTAAATTCCAGAAATTAATAAAATCTTTAGAAAATCATATCTTTTAATCCGTAACTCGGATTAAAATACTTTCTACATGAAAGTTGCTCAGAACGACGAGACGAATCCGGATACGCAGTCCGTTCGTCCGCCACACACCCCTAACCTATCGAACTCGCAACTTTCCCCCTCCGGCTCCTCTGCCCGAAAACACGAAACACCGGGAATACTTTCCCGGATGTTTTCCCCCCTTCACCGGTATCACCTACTACCGCGTTAGGGCACACCGAACACCGCGTATTGCCTTGTTATATTTTGTGATGCTTTGTTTGCTCTGTATTCATTATTTCTTCCCCCTCCTCTCCGGTAGACTACGAGACCGACGCTGCTGCTGGCCAGTTCGACTACGGAGTTGACGACCCCTCTCTCTTGCCAGAGCAACCAGGCAAGCCCCCCCTTGATCACCAGATATCGCCTATTCTCCTCTATACTGCTTGCATTAGAGTAGTGTAGCATGTTACTGTTTTCGTTAATCCTATTCTGATGCATAGCCTGACATTGTCGCTACATCTGTTGATACCTTACCCGCAATCCTAAATGCTTAGTATAGGATGCTAGTTTATCATCATTGGCCCTACATTCTTGTCAGTCTGCCTTGCTATACTATCGGGCCGTGATCACTTGGGAGGTGATCACGGGCATATACTATATACTTTACACTGTTACATTACTGGTGATACTGTTTGGAGATGGGGGCTGAAGGGGCAGGTGGCTCCATCCAGGTAGAGGTGGGCCTGAGTTCCCGACGGCCCCCGACTGTTACTTTGTGGCGGAGCGACAGGGCAGGTTGAGACCACCTAGGAGACAGGTGGGCCTGGCCTTGTTCGGCATTCGCGGATACTTAACACACTTAACGAGATCTTGGTATTTGATCTGAGTCTGGCTACGAGCCTATACGCACTAACCATCTACGCGGGAGTAGTTATGGGTATCCCGACGTCGTGGTATCAGCTGAAGCACTTCGTGACGTCAGCGACTGAGCGGCGCGCGCCGGGTTGGACTGCGTTAACGCAACTTCCTTTATAATGGAGGTTGCTAGGTCTGCTTTCGGCCGCGTACGCAACGTGCAGGTGTGCTATGGGCGATGGGCCCAGACCCCTGTGCGCTTAGGTTTAGACCGGCGTGCTGGCCTCTCTGTTTTGCCTAGGTGGGGCTGCGACGTGTTGATCTTTCGCGGCCGGGCATGACCCAGGAAAGTGTGTCCGGCCAAATGGGATCAAGCGTGTTGGGTTATGTGGTGCACCCCTGCAGGGAAGTTAATCTATTCGAATAGCCGTGATCTTCGGTAACAGGACGACTTGGAGTTGTACCTTGACCTTATGACAACTAGAACCGGATACTTAATAAAACACACCCTTCCAAGTGCCAAATACAACCGGTGATCGCTCTCCCTCAGGGATACGAGGGGAGGATCGCCGGGTAGGATATACTATGTGATGCTACTTGGAGGACTTCGACCTACCTCTTCTGCCTGTTGCAAGACGAAGGTGATCAGAAGCGTAGTCTTCGATAGGACTAGCTATCCCCCTCTTATTCTGGCATTCTGCAGTTCAGTCCACTGATATGGCCTTCTTACACATATACCCATGCATATGTAGTATAGTTCCTTGCTTGCGAGTACTTTGGATGAGTACTCACGGTTGCTTTCTCCCCCCTTTTTCCCCCTTTCCTTTCTTCCTGGTTGTCGCAACCAGATGCTGGAGCCCTGGAGCCAGACGCCACCGTCGACGACGACTACTACACTGGAGGTGCCTACTACTACGTGCAGCCCGTTGACGACGACCAAGAGTAGTTAGGAGGATCCCAGGCAGGAGGCATGCGCCTCTTTCGATCTGTATCCCTGTTTGTGCTAGCCTTCTTAAGGCAAACTTGTTTAACTTATGTCTGTACTCAGATATTGTTGCTTCCGCTGACTCGTCTACGATCGAGCACTTGTATTCGAGCCCTCGAGGCCCCTGGCTTGTATTATGATGCTTGTATGACTTATTTATGTTTTAGAGTTGTGTTGTGATATCTTCCCGTGAGTCCCTGATCTTGATCGTACACATTTGCGTGCATGATTAGTGTACGATTGAATCGGGGGCGTCACAAGTTGGTATTAGAGCCGACTGCCTGTAGGAATCCCCCTTCCACACTCCTTGGCCGAAGTCGAGTCTAGTCGTTGAAAAACTTTTACTAACATGGCTGTGTGGCCCATGGGCCCACGTCGCCATCGGGTGGTAGTAGGATCTTTTACTCCTCGACCTATACTCTGGGACTCTGATCTCTCTACTATTCAGGTTAATTGAAGTTTAGTAAATCTAACAATAGGATCTCGTTATCACTTTCACCCGGAGAGCCCCTTGTTACTGATGATCGTCTGCTGCACCAGAAGACCCTGAAGATACTCTCCGCTGTTAACCCGAGAACTTGTGTTCATCGCGTTTGCAATCCCCCTTCCACCGCAAACCCTTAGGGATAACTACGTGCAGTTGTTATTCTTACATTCATCCCCAGTTGGTCTTGTTATTACAAGATAACCTGATAAACTCGTCGTTGTTTCGATAATCCTTTGAGCTTACTGCCTTGCTGTTCTTTGTCACCTGAATACCCCTACGGTTAATTATTGCACTTATCGAGTATCCGCTCATCCCCAGTTGTTCATGAGTTTCACAAAAGTCTTCAAAATACTATTCGATCTTCCGAAAATCCTTTGGAGCCTTTGGCTCTTGAATTTCTTGCTTGCTCGCATTATGGTTAATCCCATAAGTCTCGTAGTCTTATTGACATTCATTGTCATTATCATTTTGAGTCTATTGACTCAATATGTTTGCGAATACACACAATCATCATTGATCCTTATAAATTACCTTTCCGGCTGAGCTTCCATTCTTTTAACTGGAGTTGGTTCTCGACCAATCCAATTGTCGTTGGTTGTACCCTAAGGCTATTCAACTTATCCATCCCTAATCAGAGCATTGCTTTTGATCCCTTGATTTGGAAATCATAATTCCTTTGCATTTGACAATTGAGTTAGTCAGTTGTTTCTATAATCTGATCTCCTTGCATTCTTCTTCCTCTAGTTGAGTACCGATACTCGTATCAGATCCCTTGTGGACCATCAAGTCCTTTGTTGGATTTATCTGACAACGCCCTTCATATTCAATAACCTTGTGAGCCTTTCCTCGGATACATAATGCCTTTGGTAAATTGTATCCTCTGCTTTTCTCAAACATGCTCTGCCATCGAGTTTGTGTTATTTACTCTTGAAACTTGTGGTATATGTTTCTAAGAAGCCCCTATGGGTTGAACATATGCCTTCTCTAAACCGTGTGAACCCGAAAGTTTTCACGAGTCATACCCTTCTGGTGCTTCACCAGACAAAATTTCAACGCTACAACTTCATCGAACATGAGAAGTGAATGAAAGGTTATGCATTGGAGAAGTGGGAGTCGACCTTGAACTTGTGTTCATGCCCATGGACGCGATATATATCCTATCATGAAAGCTTCTTGTAACAATAACTATTTCCTTGATAACTAACCTATGGTATCTGTGAATTGATCCCTTGCAACCGTGGTTCCGACCATGATTGTTCTTCTTTGATCTCATTTCTCGGACAAGTTAAAACAATTGTCTCCTATGGATCAATACGCCAGTCCAACCTTTACTTTGATCTTGTGTCGAGTATTACCCCCCTGGTATCTCGAGATTATCTTGGAACTGCATAATTTCTTATGAGTTCTTCATCAAGTGCTACATACTCACCGATTACAAATTTTTCATGGGCTCGGAGTTATTGAACACTCAAAGACACCGATAACTGAACCGAGTCCGCTCTATGGTTCAACAACTCTTCAGTAAGCTTCTATAAGTACGAGTTTGTACCCAATCACGCCATTCCTAGCCTTTTTGGCTATATCATTGTCGTGATGATTCTAACGGTGCTACCTGGTCCTTATTCTCGGAGCACCAATTTTCGACGCTGAGCTAAGCTTACGTTGATTTCCTTGTCTTATCATTCCACCTCAGACAACAAGCTTGGTTCCGAGTTTGTGTCGTACCCTTGGTTCCAATAACCTCTTGCTTGATCATTCTTTTGACTTGATGTGATCGCGGATCGATTACATCTTCAGGAAATCTCTCGACAAATGTGTCGTGATCATTATCAACTTTCTGAGCTATTCCAGAATAACAATCAAATTCATGATGAGAAATACCATCCTTGCCTCGATGAATTGTATTATCATCGACCACTTTATTGCCTTCCCACCAACACAAGCTTGTTCATGTTTGGTGTTATACCTTGAGTTCCTTGCTGTCCAGCAATTGATCTTCCTTACCTAGGAAGTATTACCATCTCTTTTTGTCAAGAATGTGGTGAGAATTTCACCACCTCTTAATAATTCTTGATATCATAATACTTCTTACCATCTTCGTTCATTCCTTGGTCCCCGTATTGTTTTCAACCGGAATACCGACAATGGAGCTATGACGTGTGAATTCAAAACTTCTAGCAACCCTATTGCTTTGAAGTGAATGGGCGATAGTTCATTCTAAGTCCTTCGCTAATTGAATCACCATTCTGACATTGGTCGTGCAACCCAACCCATATTTCGGGCGCACATTTCAACCAATGTTTAATTGTGTATGTTTTCCTCGAGCATACTTCCTTATATCATTTGATCTGGCAAATGTTATCTCCTTGTTCACTTAATGGTGGAAATCCATCTTTTGGGGAATCTCGGCGAATTGCCGTTGAGTTCACCAGACACCTCCTTGTCCTCTCCTTGGGTTAATGATGAACTCTTGTTAATGGAAGTCACTTCATAGTTCATTTCCCGAGAATCTTACAGTGTCATCCCGTCAATTGGTGTTGCACCTTTCTTCTCAGGCATCCTGAGCCTGAGGTATCCTGACACCAATCATACCTGAATCTCCGTCAGATATGATGGTTAGGACAACTTTCCAAGAGTTATGATATTGATCCTTTGATGACCCGGTAACATGATGTCATGCCTAGCACCCACCCCCCCCCCGGCTGGAGGACCTATCATTATAGATTCCTTTTCAGCAAGGTTATCCATTCATCCATGAGGAAATTGTAAGACTTATTCTACAAGATATTCCTGATGGATCCTTCGTGTTTCCAAAGTCTGATCTTCACACGAAGACCATGTCAAGGCTATCTCGAAGCATGTCAATGGTACTCCGATTTTCAACAGGGACATTTGAAGCACGATGCTAAATTTTATTTATCATTTATCCTAACACCATGGTATGGGTAATGTCATGATATTTCTCTCCCCTTTCCTGAAGGGTTTTCTACGCTATATCCTATCATGGATATCATGCTCTGCTTGTCCTTGGGAAGGATTTACCCCTGAAAGATGTGTTTAAACACATTTCCTTTCCATTGTTCTGTTTAAACCTAATAATCACTTTTCCTTTCCATTGGTTTGTTTAAACCTTATTGTGATCTATATAATATAAGCAGTAATATCCCTGCTCAAGTAAACACCTCGGTGTACCATCTTGTCTGGTGTAACCCTGTTACTATTGTTGATGACATTCCGGTAGCCACCGATGGACGAGAACTTTGCCTATTGGTCCGCCTCGTTCAACGAGCAGGAATTGGTTCTCTTCGTCCCTCGCCCTTGGTATCGATGTTGTTGCCGACATATCTGACAGGCTACCCTTTGACACGCCTTACTATCATGACCGTGCAAAATGTCGGCCCCCTTCCTACTTTCAACCACATGGTGGGCCCATAACCCACAGTTCCACAGGATCGAAACCTGACTCTCCTGCACCCCCCCTTCCCAAGGTTGTTCCTCGCGTGCGGCCTCGTATGTAATTCACGGGCCACCGTCCCAAGTGATCTATTTTGGTAGCAGACGCAATACTCAATCTCATTGCTCTGGACCCCTTTCGCATGTTGTTTCAGACATCGAACAATGGCCTATCCGTTTGAAACTTCTCATGGTACCTTCTTACTTTACTCTCGATATTTTCTTAAGTTCAATTCGAGAGTTACTTCCTACCCCATTCCCTGAGTTATGTACCAGATAGTCAACCTGGTAAGGCCCGCCCTTCCCGAGTCTTCCCCCCATATCTTTTCGTAAGTACGATGGAGTTCCCGAAGAAATGATGACAAGTTTATCATGATGCATCGGAATAAAGGATTGAAGACACCAGCGAAAGGGATTAACTTCTTTGAGAAGATCCGTTAGAATATCGTAACCAGAACTTTCCCCTTACCCCCCTCTTAAATCTCGGGACGAGATTTCTTGTAGTGGAGGAGAATTGTGACGCCCGGATAATTAGGCTATAGTAACCCCACATTAATGATGCCATGTCACCTCGGATTACTATTGATAATCTCACGTTAGTTCGAAACGATTCATATTCAAAATTTGAATTTAAGTTAAACAATTAAAGTTTTCAAAACTCGAAACTAAATTGTTCCTAAGGTGTCTAATAATCCTTAGTAAATATTGGTGGATAAATTATCTTTTAATAAAATATTTAAATGCACTAAAGTAATAGAAATGACAGCCAAAAACAATTAATTAGATGCCTTTTATAAAGTTATAATAATAAAACTAAATTAGTAGTGTGCCAAAATAATTGTGGCAGTGGACTAATTAGTAACACTAATTTAGGTGCTGACTGGGTATTTTAAAAAACTAAAATAAAAGAAACTTTAAATGAAAACATTAAAAGAAAATAGATAAAGAAAAAAAACAGAAAACAAAGCTAAAAAAAGGAGAAAGCAACCCCCCCCCCCACTGGGCTTCGGCCCAGCAGGCCACAACCCCCCACCGGCCCAACCGGCCACCACTCCCTCTCCTTATCCCCCCACCCAGGCCAACCCTAGCCGCCACCCACTCCCTCCCCCTCGTCCCACTCCTCCCTCGTCCTTCCCCGATCTAGATCGGGGCAACCCCCGATCCCATCGGCGCCCCACGCTCCACCACACCCCGCCGATCCCCACCTCTCCTCTCGCCCCACTCCCTCCCCCCCCCCCCGATCCAATCGGGATCGGGCCCGAACCCATCGCCGCCTCCCCGACGCATCACCGGCGCCGCCCCGCCCGTCGCTCGCCGTCGGCCTCACCCTCCTCCCCTTTCCTGGACTGGAAGGGGGCCCCGCCGTCGCCGCCGCGCCGGCCCCCGACGTCGCCGCCTCGCCCTCGCCGCACGGCGACCTCGTCGGCCCCTCCTCCTCGCCGGGCTGCCCCTCTCCGACCTCGTCGCCGTCCGCCTCCCCGCCGGCCTGCTTCCGCTGTGACCCCGTCGTCCTCTCCGTCGACGCCTCGTCCCCGTCGCCCTCCTCACGCCCGCTGCCTAGTCCCTACGACCCGCCGTGAGCCCCGCTTCCTCTCCTCTTTCCCCCCACGACGCGCTCACCGCGGCCGACGCACCGGCCATCGCCCCAGGCGCGCCCTCGACCCCCGGCCCTCCCTCTCTCTCCGTCTCGCGCGCACTCGCCCTGACCGGCGTGCCTCCGCCCGCGCCGGCCTCGTCTTGCCCCGGACGGCGTCGCCCTCCGCCCGGGCCGTCGCCCTGCCTTGCCTCGCCTCGGCCACGCCTCACCCCGAGCTGGCCTCGCCCTCACCGACCTGGCGACCTGCCAGGTCCGCCGCCTCCCCTGGTCGGCTTCGTGGCCACCGGCGCCAGCGCTGCTGGTCACGCCCGAGGCCAGCGCCCGGGCTCGCCCCGTGGGCGCTCGTGCCCGCGCCCGTACGCCCGTGGCCGTAACCCGTTTGCCCGCTATGGCCCCCGGGCCATTGGCATGTGGGGGCCCGCGCCCCAGAACGTTTCTGTTAAAAAAAAGAAAAAAAAGGAATTAAATAAATAAATAAGTAGATAAATAATGAAAATAATTAATTAATTAATTAACCAATTAATTAACCTAATTAATTCTGATTAAATTAACCAAATAAGATTAATTAACCTAATGATTAGTTAACCTAATTAACTACTGTTAATTAGCTAACTAATTAGTATGACAGTGGGGCCCACCCACTAATTAATTTTGATTAATTTAATTAATCTGTTAAATTAAAATTTGTCACTGACCAGTGAGGCCCACTGGTCAGGTTGACCAGTCAACCCTGTTGACTGCTGACGCCAGCATGACATCATGCTGATGTCATAAATCTAATTTCGAATTTATTTAAATAATTAATTAAATTCCAGAAATTAATAAAATCTTTAGAAAATCATATCTTTTAATCCGTAACTCGGATTAAAATACTTTCTACATGAAAGTTGCTCAGAACGACGAGACGAATCCGGATACGCAGTCCGTTCGTCCGCCACACACCCCTAACCTATCGAACTCGCAACTTTCCCCCTCCGGCTCCTCTGCCCGAAAACACGAAACACCGGGAATACTTTCCCGGATGTTTTCCCCCCTTCACCGGTATCACCTACTACCGCGTTAGGGCACACCGAACACCGCGTATTGCCTTGTTATATTTTGTGATGCTTTGTTTGCTCTGTATTCATTATTTCTTCCCCCTCCTCTCCGGTAGACTACGAGACCGACGCTGCTGCTGGCCAGTTCGACTACGGAGTTGACGACCCCTCTCTCTTGCCAGAGAAACCAGGCAAGCCCCCCCTTGATCACCAGATATCGCCTATTCTCCTCTATACTGCTTGCATTAGAGTAGTGTAGCATGTCACTGTTTTCGTTAATCCTATTCTGATGCATAGCCTGACATTGTCGCTACATCTGTTGATACCTTACCTGCAATCCTAAATGCTTAGTATAGGATGCTAGTTTATCATCATTGGCCCTACATTCTTGTCAGTCTGCCTTGCTATACTATCGGGCCGTGATCACTTGGGAGGTGATCACGGGCATATACTATATACTTTACACTGTTACATTACTGGTGATACTGTTTGGAGATGGGGGCTGAAGGGGCAGGTGGCTCCATCCAGGTAGAGGTGGGCCTGAGTTCCCACGGCCCCCGACTGTTACTTTGTGGCGGAGCGACAGGGCAGGTTGAGACCACCTAGGAGACAGGTGGGCCTGGCCTTGTTCGGCATTCGCGGATACTTAACACGCTTAACGAGATCTTGGTATTTGATCTGAGTCTGGCTACGAGCCTATACGCACTAACCATCTACGCGGGAGTAGTTATGGGTATCCCGACGTCGTGGTATCAGCTGAAGCACTTCGTGACGTCAGCGACTGAGCGGCGCGCGCCGGGTTGGACTGCGTTAACGCAACTTCCTTTGTAATGGAGGTTGCTAGGTCTGCTTTCGGCCGCGTACGCAATGTGCAGGTGTGCTATGGGCGATGGGCCCAGACCCCTGTGCGCTTAGGTTTAGACCGGCGTGTTGGCCTCTCTGTTTTGCCTAGGTGGGGCTGCGACGTGTTGATCTTTCGCGGCCGGGCATGACCCAGGAAAGTGTGTCCGGCCAAATGGGATCAAGCGTGTTGGGTTATGTGGTGCACCCCTGCAGGGAAGTTAATCTATTCGAATAGCCGTGATCTTCGGTAACAGGACGACTTGGAGTTGTACCTTGACCTTATGACAACTAGAACCGGATACTTAATAAAACACACCCTTCCAAGTGCCAGATACAACCGGTGATCGCTCTCCCTCAGGGATACGAGGGGAGGATCGCCGGGTAGGATATACTATGCAATGCTACTTGGAGGACTTCGACCTACCCTCTTCCGCCTGTTGCAAGACGAAGGTGACCAGAAGCGTAGTCTTCGATAGGACTAGCTATCCCCCTCTTATTCTGGCATTCTGCAGTTCAGTCCACTGATATGGCCTTCTTACACATATACCCATGCATATGTAGTATAGTTCCTTGCTTGCGAGTACTTTGGATGAGTACTCATGGTTGCTTTCTCCCCCCTTTTTCCCCCTTTCCTTTCTTCCTGGTTGTCGCAACCAGATGCTGGAGCCCTGGAGCCAGACGCCACCGTCGACGACGACTACTACACTGGAGGTGCCTACTACTACGTGCAGCCCGTTGACGACGACCAAGAGTAGTTAGGAGGATCCCAGGCAGGAGGCATGCGCCTCTTTCGATCTGTATCCCTGTTTGTGCTAGCCTTCTTAAGGCAAACTTGTTTAACTTATGTCTGTACTCAGATATTGTTGCTTCCGCTGACTCGTCTACGATCGAGCACTTGTATTCGAGCCCTCGAGGCCCCTGGCTTGTATTATGATGCTTGTATGACTTATTTATGTTTTAGAGTTGTGTTGTGATATCTTCCCGTGAGTCCCTGATCTTGATCGTACACATTTGCGTGCATGATTAGTGTACGATTGAATCGGGGGCGTCACAAGACCGAGTCGGACACGTTGTCTATGAGCCTGTCGGGACTCTGTAAGCCGCGGGGCGTTAACCTGTGTATATAAAGGGACGACCCGACGGTGAGTTAGGGCAGGAAAGAAAGAGATCAAGAACTAGGTCAAGCGTATTCGCTCCCTGGTAATCAAAGCCCAATCAATAACCACCCTACACTGTATTAGGCTGTTACCTTCCGCAAGGGGCCGCACCAGTATAAATTCTCCGTGTCCCTTGTCCTGTTTAACCCCTTCAAGCTAACTACGTTGTGATGGCTCCATACCTAAGTCCTTACGCTAGGACATCTGACGTGATAATTCCACGACAAGTTCCCAACTTGAATTCGGGCCCCCATTGCCCCAAAGGAGGAAATTGACATTGAGTAAATGGGTAGAAATGTTGCCCCCTTTGATGATGGAAAAACCCACTTCTTTAGAAGAAACAGAGAATTTGAACGACCAATTTTGTCGGCGTTCAACCTTGAAAAGAGATGCTCGGCCACCAAAGAATGCAAGGAGAATGGTGCCTACAGATTCATCGGTGAGGCGGATCTGGGACCGTTTGAATTCAGCCACCAACAAGAATTCCTCCAGATCTTTATCAGCTTCGTAGTTGATCGGGACTCCCCATTTCCTCCAAACTTCCGCCGCGAAATCTTGTCCTATGTCAAAATTGAGGTCAGCGAGAGCCATGATGAGGGAGTGTGAAACAGCCGGTGCAGGGTGGCGTAGGACGGCAGGGTGTGTGGACGCCGGGGCCGGAGTGGCCACCGTCGAGCTAGGAGCGGGGGCTAGGAGGTGATTAAACTTCAGTTAAGAGTAGTACTTTTTCTCACATTTTTTCTATCTCTTCTTGATACTAGTTGACCCGTTGCGCCAAATGGCGCAGAGACCCGCTAAAGCCATGTTGTCGATGAAAATAGTTTCATTTGGCAAGGACATATTCGATATTCATAGTAGAAAGTCCATGTGTTAAACCATGCTATTTTGAAAATGCCTATCAAAAAGATCATCCAGTAAACCCATGTGCCACAATCCCTTTCTAATGGAAGCAACCAAAGATTGTTGAGGTCATAGTTAGTGAGGCAAGTAGCAGAAAAGAAGAGAAAATAAAAATTGAGGACAGCGACATATTATTTGAGAAATGATCCGTCAGCTTACTTGTCCGACATGAAGATATTAAACTGAATATTCTACATCAGACCAGAATCTTGACTAATTAATAACTGACATAAGCACTCGACCTGTGAACACTCGCTCTATGGGACAAATGCAGACCAAACTGAATAGAATATTCTACACGAGAACAGAATCCAGACTAATTAATAACGACATAAGCACTGGACCTGTGAACACTCGCTCTCTGGGACAAATGCAGACCAAACTAAACCGAAGAAACATATAACTTTTTTTTTACCTTCATAACAAGCAGCATGACCAGAATCACATCCCATGAGAAGCCATAAACCTAGAAACTGCATCAGTTAGAAAGACTGCATAGACGTGGCACATGTGCAAATATTTGTCCAATTACAAAATAAGAAAGGGATATTACCAGCACACTTTTGTTATACTGCTTGGTTATGTTCAAATGGTACACAAAACCGTATTGGTAGATGAAGAAACGCAATGCAAGATCTTTCAGTCCCCTGTTTTCATCCCTCTCTGAATCCATGTCCCTTCTTTTTTATCCCTCTCTTTGAATCTAGATCCTGGCAATGATCAAGCTTCCAGTCCCCTCTTTTTCATCCCTCTCTCTCAAACACACATGACATATTGCAGCAAACATAACACATCAACTACTGTAATTGAAAACTGAAGTTGCGACTCTCTATTATCCAATTTCAGTAACCATAAACTATATACCTAGCAGCAAAGATCTCATAAATGCACATACACATGATCACAAATTCTATCATCTAAATGCAAGAAGAAAGTGGAGGAAAGAGAAAGGATGTAGAGGCAAACCTGAACCTCCTCGAGCTCCTTGCTCCTGCTGCTCTAGTCGGAGACCCTCCCTCAACCGCCGACCACATCCGCAACCACCCTAAAATATAATTAAAGCCTCCCATGAAAGGAAATTAATATCTATATATGAGAAATCAGATGATAATATGCGGAGTAACCAATAGGCATTTTTAGCGTCGCTATGATACTGGATAATGTTGGCCTCTGGTAGCACGATGCATCAGAAGCATATGTCGAGACACAAAGGTAAGCAGTAGATAATTTTATACCCCAGTGCAGACTGTGCGTTCTTCCTGAATGGAACATAGAAAACCTGGATTGGAATTTTCAGAAGTTCTCTAAAACTACCCGTCGTCAATGAGTAAAGTATTCTATGGCTAGTACCTATGTACATAAAAATTTCACGTCTCCATTGTCTAGAATTCAACAGCCATCAGAATATAAACAAACTTGACAAGCATTGTATTGCCCCTTCTTACGTAGACCATGCAAACTAACAAGGACGTCCCTTCAACCAAATATAACACAAGCATCAATCAAAGAATATTAAACTGTGAATTCAACTATAGATAACAGAAGCACCGTTGTGTTGTCTAGCCTAAACAACATGGAGCCCGTAGCAGCAGCGTATGATCTGCGATTTACATTTATACTCATTACTGTTAGCAAACAAACCACCTTTCGTTTACTAAATCATGATTTTCTCATCATGAACCATAGTAAATTATATATGCATGATTTCCAGTCATGGTTGGTTTCTGTGCCTAAAATAGGTATGGAAATTGGTGCATGGCGACAAATAGTAGCAAGTATCACTCACGGATAACAATCTACTCAAGCTGAATTTAAACCGGATAAATAATGCAACCAGACAACCAGATAAAAAACTGGCACAAATGTGTACAGACAACTATTTCATTGGTCTTTCCTCGAATTTGTACCTATTCATCTGTGCTTATGTTTAAAGATCGAGTATCCATCATCCGCTGCAACATCAAGAAATTACACATGTATCTTTCTCTCTACTCTTTTCACAAAATTGGTTGCTTTAAACATAAAAATTGTTGGCAATACATATATGATTATATTTTTTTCCAAATAATTAACTCACATGTCAGCATACATACATATCTAGGCACTCATTATTTATCCAAGAATTTGGTGCCATAGATCCACTCTGGCAACAAACAGATACGTGGTAGGTAGGAGAAAAATGCGAAGAGAAAAAACATTAGACAACACATACCTTGCCTCCTCCCTGGCCCGGTTCCCTGTCGCCAGCCTCCTCCCCCTCCTATGCAGCTCAACCCCATCGCGACCGGAGCGTTGCCCCGTGCTCCAACCACCGGATGGTCAGTGAAGCTAACTGTGCTAAGGGAGAGAGACCATCAATGAAGGTTTGAAGAGGAAAAACTAAGAGAATAGATATGGGGAGAGGGATCTCACCATTTCCAGCTTCCTCGGTCTCGAGCACCTCCATCCGGTCTCTCATTTTTCTGACCTTCCCCGTCTCGGCCTCTAGCTCGAGGTCCGACCAACCAACGCCAAATTCGACCCAGAAGCACCAACGGTGGCTGAGGGGAGTAGCAGGCAGCGACAATGACGAGCGAGGATGAGGGAGGGGCTGTGGGGAACGAAGCGTGCGCAACACCCCGGCAGCGGCATGGCGCCATGAACAGCGGCTTCCTCCCGACAGCGTGGTTGTAGGAGAGAGAGGAGGGAGGCAGAACAGCGGCGACTGCGGCTAATGAGGATGGAGGAGGGAGGCAGAACGGCAACGGCGATGGCGGCGGCGGCTAACGAGGATGGAGGAGGGAGGAGCACAAGATGTGGGGCTTGGTGAGGCTAGGGTTTGTCTGATGGGGGTTGGTGCCTGGGGAGACGGGGGGATTGGGTGTGGAGCGCGTGGTGCGGATTGGGCAAAACTCCCTGCACGCGGAAACAGGCGACCCAGCCAACGAGCGTGCTGCGCGAGCCCACCCGTCATTGGACAATGAAAACTACCGTCGGGTGAAAATTAATTTTAACCGCCGTGAAGATCCGATGGCTCAGACGCGCTGGAATACAGATCCGACGGCCAACGAAGCTCCAAATCGGTGGAGCCTAGTGGGAGCGAGTTGGCTAGCCTCATTATTGGTTTAAATTTAGGCAAATTTATCATGTAAGCGGCTATAAGCATAGTATTATACTTGCTCTTAAGAAATACTCCTAGGTACAGTGAGCGGAGAGTAGGGCCAGTTATTTTTAAAATTTCCTTTAGAAAAATGAGGCAAAAGATTTATGGTTTTTATTGATTAGGAAGAAGAAAGTTGCCCGGTCAATTAAAAAAAAATCCTAGAATACCATTTTTTTTGCGGGAAAATTTCTGATCTATTCAGCTTCAATCATGGTAGTACAACGAATACCAGAAATAATAAAAATTACGTCCAGATCCATAGACCACCTAGCGACGACTACCAGCACTGAAGCAAGCCGAAGGCGCGCCGCCATCATCGCCCCTCCATCGCCGGAGTCGGGCACAACTTGTTGTAGTAGACAGTCGGGAAGTCGTCGTGCTAAGGCCCAGTAGGACCAGCGCACCAGAACAGCAACCGCCGCAGATGAAGAATAGCGTAGATCCGAAAGATACAATCCGAAGGCACGCGAACATAAACGAACAACGACGAAATCCGAGCAAATCCACCAAAGATAGATCCCCCGGAGACACACCTCCACACGCCCACCAACGGTGCTAGACGCGCCGCCGGAACGGGGACTAGGCGGGGAGACCTTTATTCCATCTTCAGGGAGCCGCCACCGTCTCGTCTTCCTGAGAAGGACACAAACCCTAGCAAAACTGAAAGAAACGACTAAAAACAGAGCCCTCCCGCCGGCCCTTGCCGAGATCCACCGTGCCCCCATGGCCCTAGGGCCATCGAAGAGGAGGCGGACCTGCGGCGGCGGCGGTGGGAGGCAGAAACCCTAACTTTTTTGTGGAGGAAGGAGGAGGTGGCCAGTTATACATGGAGCGTTGGGTGCTCGAGTGCAAGGTTCTAGAGAAGGAATATTCGAGAGAAGACGGGTGGTTCTTGCGGAGTTGCGGTGCTCTTCTCGTGCTCATTTGTCACTCGGTTGAGATTAGATTTTCAAACTTAAAGTTCAATTAATGGTTGATTACGATTTCTACAGTATCTTGGCGCGTACGGGTAGGTATGACACAGAATTTTGTGGGTATGTGAGTTTTTCCTTTCACACTCATCCGCTATGAGTATCTGTATAATCAGCTCGTGCGTCACCATTTTTGTCCACAAACGAGGTGATTAATCAGACTCATTCTAGGAGAGGCGATTAATTAAACTAGTACTATGATGGATCCTCTATGGCCCCTGTCTATCTCTATGTCTCGAACCGGAAATAGGTAACCAGCGCCCTAACAAAAACTGAAAATAAGTTTCTTTTGTTGAGATCAACTGGAAATAGGTTTCTGGTGCAACCACCTTCACGCACAAACATTGATATCGATGCGGCCTTTAAACATGCATGGGTGTCAGACAGGGATTGGGAAAAACATCAGTACCACAGTAATTGTATTCATAACAGCGTCTACACACGGACCTCCCAAACCCGCCTCATACGTGTGGGTGGTCTGCCCGCTCACGTTTTTTGACCCAGGCGGATGTCTCAAACGAGCCTCAGACGTCCGGATTGACCGGCACCCCTATATTCAGCCCAAATATGAGACGGATATGGGGTGGTCCCGGGCACGCCCGGGGGCGTCCGCGTGACAAGTCCGGCCCATCACCGATCCCACGGATGTTCCACAAAAAAAACCATCGACCTCGTTGGTCCGAAACCCTAGCTCACTCACTCTCCTCTCTCGCTCCGTCCTCTCTTCTTCCCTCATCGATTTTGATCGAATCCGGTGCAATGTCGAGCTCCGGCAGGCGCTCCGACGACGAGATGGATCCGGAGTATGAGCTTGCCCTCCGCATCGCCTTGGAGCGGTCCAAGGTGGAGACCGGGGCAGCTCCGGATCTGCAGCCTCGCTGCAGTCGCCACTTCCCCATCGATGCATCTCGGACGCTGGCGCTGGCCCCTCCCGGCCCATGGGCAACTTCGACAGGCGGCCATCGCGATCGGTGCCTCCCCTATGTCGTCCCCTCGCCCCGCCGGCTGCCGCTTCCCCACTCCGTCCCCTCGCCCCTCCGGCTGCTGCTCCCCCTCGTGGGCAGCGGTGGATGCTTATGCCTGCCCCGTGCGCCGGACGCGCATACCGGTGTAGGAGGCATGCGCCGCCCGTCGTGAGAGGCAGCGGGCAAGGGAGAGGGAGGCTGTGGAGAGCTATGTCCAATGCCAGTGTGGGTTACCAGCGGAGCCCAATGAGGACTAGCGGCTCCTCGCGTGGGTGTACCGCCAGTCGCTTACGACGGCGGAGACGAACGCTCGGTGGCTCCGCTGGAAGAATGCCAAGGTTCTTCGGCTTGCCATCGAGCAGTCCGAGCGAGAGGCGTTGGATAAGATGAAGGAGGCCGCTTGGCTGGCCAAGCTCAGGCGCCAGCAGGACCGGGTCGTCCAGTGCCTCAAGGGCCTCGTCATCATCGACTCCTCCGACGATGACGACCACGGCTCCTCCTCTGACGAATCAGATGATCATCCAGCAGCCGCCAACGGGTACAGCTACGCCGGCGACCAGAAGGGGAAAGGGCTATCCCGGAAGTAGTGAAGTTGATTTTTAATTTCAAGTTTTAGATGTAGTATAAAAATTGTCCTTCTTTTGTGTGAACCTTGGTGGATCTTTTGGTGAACTATTGTGAAATTTCTATGTCCGCAGCTGATCTATGTACTTTCATCGACACTGCATGATATTGTAACCTTCGCTCCCTCCGCAGCCGGCAAGCATGCACACGAGCTTGGCGCTGCCCCTCCCTCCTTGGGTCATGCCGTGCCCCACGCCGGATTCGGCCACATGGGCCTTCACCGTCCTTGCCCGACACCAGATCCGGCAGGAATGCCCCGGCCAGCACGGTGTGGTGAGCGCATGGGGCTACAACGTCCACTGCCCCGTTGACCATGGGGCGGCGTGCGAGATGAAGAAGAAAAGGCCAGGGTCAGCACCAGAGCCAGGCACCGCCAGGAAGGTCACCACAGGGACTCATTGTTGCCGTTGCTCGAAAAGGGCGCTGCGACTGGGGCAGACGGGGTAGCGACCAGAGCAACATGGGTGGCCTAGGAAAGAAGAGCACGGGATACGACCTGGGAAAGAAGAGCGACGGAGGGTGACAACCGGAGTAGCAGGGGCGGCCTGCGGTTCCTGGACGATCTAGCTGTCACCGATACGACAGGACGTTGTGCACGTGCAGCGGCTCTGGTCATCGAGATCCAGATAGGGCTCACCTTTGTTGTCATCCTCCTTCTCCCACTACCTTCACCCGCAAATGAGGTCCACCGCCGCTCCAAGCCTCCATGGGCGGCGCCCCAAGCCAGCGAACAGAGCCCATGGACGCTGGGCTACATGTTTTATGTATGTCGGGGGCTAATTGCGTTTTCATTTTTGATTTATGAGTGTCTATGTAAAATTTTAGGGTCTAGTTTGTAATTTTGGATTAAATCCCATCTGACACAAACAGTTACGCCATGTAAGCAGAAAACGGGCCCCGTCTATCATAAAACGCGCTCAACTAGTCAAATACGTCGATCAGTGGTTTTTGCAAAAAGATTACGCTAGACATGATGTCTTCTATAAAAACAATTGCAGAGTGGTGTTTTCGAATCGAAGCTGCAACCAGCGGGTGCTACCCCGCGTTCCTAGCCAGTACGACAGACTAACTTTAATAGAATGTTTGTAGTGTAGGTGTTCAGGAAACGAACAGAAGTGGCAAAACATAAAAACAGTTAGCAAAAAGTTGTGCGTAAGTGGGACCAATCACATGACCTCCCGTGAGTAAACAACGTCCCTGACCACTGTAGTTTTTCGATTTTTTGTGTAAAAATTGCAGTGGAATATTTAAACCTTTTTGAGTTTTCAAACTTTTTTGAAAAGAAGTGATTTTTGGAATACTAAACTATTTCTGAATTTTTGGACAAAAATTGAAAAAAGGATTCATTTCTAAAAAAATGAACTGATTTTGGAAAATGCAAACATTTTTCTAAGATTCTGAACATTTGTTGAAATTAGAAAAAGGAACCTTGAGTGAGTAAATTGGGCTAGCTCGTACTTCTGTCTATTACCCCCATCCATCATTATTAAGCTAGGTGTAATGAATGTGTCCGTTATTATTTTTGGGTCGTTCATGAAAAATGCTTGATTTAATCTCTTCAGCGGATCGTTATAGAGCACCAGCCAATGCATGCGATGGGTTTTCTTTCCTCCAATTAGTTCATTGTATGCGGGCCCAGTTATCCCACATGGCAGCCAAAATATAATATTTACGTGAAAACTGCTTCTTCACGCGGTCTCTGGCTATAGACGAATTTAATCTTCGCGCGAGGTTGTTTCTTGGTTGTAGAATTTTGGCCCCCGAGCCCTTTAAATCCAGACGGGAGGGTTTGTTTACTTATCAAATTAAACAACCGCTTCTTATTTTCTTACACCAAATTTCATCACTTTATATACGTTTGCAAGTTGTATGGAAAAACGATAAACCGCTCCAGGAATCGATAAAGGGTGAGGAGTGGGCCCTTATTATCCCCGGAGAAACAAACATACAATTATTTTGGTACATATGAGTATGAAGGATTTAACTACCATTTCTTAAAAAGAAAAAAATTAACTCCCAATACTCTGGATGCTTTGTACGCGGGATTGTTGGTGAACATGAGATAGATGGTATATTATGAGACTATGAGAGTATGATATAACTTAATATATAATTGCAATCCGATAGTGTTTAACTTGGCCGTGTTGTAGGTTCATCGGCTGCACATTCACAACCTAGATTTTGGGTTAATACATATGATTATAAGTTCAAATATATTGGGAGTTCCCTTAGGGCAATGGAGTGTGTCAGTTAAAACTACTTAATGAGTTGATATGTTGTGCTTGCACATCCAACGTTTCCTGAATTTAAGTATATATCAATTTTCATCCCCGTTGCAACGCACAGGCATATGCGCTAGTATACTCTAATTGCTAAATGACAAGTAATTGGCTGTAGGAGTATAAAACTAGTGCTGTATACTAAACCACATGTAGTAGAAAAGGGGTCTCATGTGAAAAGAAGAAAGGTAAATGATTTCCCTTTTCTTTAAATCGGGCATAACCCCTTTTCATTAACCGAATAACGAAAATACAGAAGAAGAAAATAACAACATAACAATACAACTTTCCACGCCAGCAAGAATTTAAGGATGCTTGAAAAGAAAAAGTGAGTTCAACGCATCACCGAAAAACCCATCGGTGCTCGTCATCTAAACACTATGGGAGGAATACCGAGTGATACCAACCAACAATCATAGGGAGATAATTTTAAATGAGAGCTCACATCTTAGCTTGCCGCAGAATTAGCATGAGCTGCCGCACAGATCGTTACCATTCTGACAACATTCTCTGTGAGCATCCTCGCACCTCGCTCCATAGCCCCATGATCATCAGCCTTCGTAAGTCCCGCCTAGTAAATAAAAAACACACATGTGGAGAACATCACTTCAAAAGGTGATCTGGGTAGCTTAAATTCGAAGGTTGCGCGGTCGCGGCAATTGTGCGGACAAGGTGAGATGGTGTTTTCAGAGTCAATTGAGTACAAAACACGCAGCATTGACCAGATCCAGATCAGACTACAAACGTTGTCTGTCTCAAAAGGAATGACGAGGTTAAAGGTAACCCGACAGATTAAAAAGGCGGCAGTGGCCAGTGCCAGTGAGTCACTGCCTAGCTGGAACAACAACCACATGCTCTCTTTTTATATACACCAGTTAATAATCACGCACATGGTTATAAAATAACGGCGCAAAGAGGCGGACCGGCGGCTGTGACACATGGTCTCGTGTTAGTCAAAAAAAGCACCCCGTGTATGACGCTGCACGCCAAGGTAGACCGTACCTGCGGTTCTACTCAGCTCGTAGCGAGATATGATCCTGCTCACTGATGATGGCGACACGAACGCCCGCACGTGTTCTTTGAACCTAACCAGTATCTTTTTCGTGGAAAGATTTTCGGAATGATCTTGTACAGGTAGTACTAAATGTTGTAATTTTTTATTTTACCAGTGGTCGTTTAGACTTTGAGCAAGGTTGAAGCTCTTGCTATTCTTGTGGATTTTGCTCTCCTCGACATTATTCTATAAGTGGAGTTTTTGTTGTGACTCCATAAAGAAAATAGACGTGTTTTTGTGCGAAGTAAAAATTGACGGCATTTACACACAAACCTCTATATTGCCTTTTGTTGAATTTTCATTTTACTTATATTTCGGCATGCCATGAGCATTACACATGGCGTCATGTTTTCCAAAGAGGGACTGGAGATGGACCAACTTTGACGATGTAATTTATACCGCTAACTCTAAATAACGTATTGCATATCGTTGTCTCTAAGAATAGGCATCCGGATTTCTAGGTTAGCAAGCAAGTCTGAACAAAACGGGCATGCACAAAATGGTAGAGTCGACAACAGAATTGTGGCATATGATGTGGGGCAACCACATTGATATCACGTTCCGTTTTGCCAAGATAGGAGAAATAGGTACGGTCTCATAAATCAGATGAACCACCTCTTGGTGGAATTGTGGACTTTAATGATCATTCACACACCAAACTTCAAAATGAAATGATCAAATTTACATACATGACACACATTTATCTCATTCAATGGCACGTGCACAGGATATTGTCATTGATCCAATTGGCGTTTGTGGGGTTGATGGTGTGTTCATGATCGTGTATATGTGGTGCTCCACATCGGTGAGATTATAGATTTGCATGTTCTTTGTAATCATCGTGTAAAAAAACTCTTGATCCAAAATCTCAAATTTCACATACAAACTATTCTGCGCATACTAGATCCAAAGCATGAGATTCACATACGTGTTGTGGATTAAAAAGAAAAGATGCTGCAGTGAATAGCATAAAGAAGTCAATGCTGTATGAATAGCATTGCTCAATACTACCTCCGTCACACAATATAAGAGGTTTATTACAAAAACGTCCTACATTATGGCTTACTGCCGACATCCCAAAAAACTGTTTTAGATGTGTTATCTAGACATATTTTAGTGTTAGGTATATTCGTATCAAGATAAATGTAAGACAAGCTTTTTGGCTTTTCGGGACGGATGACATTTTGAATAGTTTAATAAAGACTACATATAAACTAAAATGAGTGAACAAACATTTTAAAACATGTCTATATACACCGACTCGAAAAAAAAGCCAGGACATCTCAAAAATAGGAACGGGAAAGTACTAAATACCGTATTGTTTAGAGGAGATCGTTATGTAGATCGGATCTGAACCAAAGATACTGTAAAAAAGCATCATATGACCCAAAGACAAACCCAGAAAATCTTGAACTTGTGCTCTTTTGACTCGGAGAAGCCCGGTAGATTCGCCGGCTACGGGAGCACTACTGCACTGCATATGTTCTGGAATCTGGGCAAGATGCACCACACTGCATATCTTCTGGAATCAAGCCCAGGTCTCCTCGGCTCGGCTCAAACTCAAGCTAGGTTCTACTAAATCGGAGCCGAGCCGAATACAGCTCATCCACACCATGACACCACCGCATAAACCACGGCTACAGTCAAACCAACCACGCGCAGCTCCGACCCTTATCACTTCCCGGTGGGCCCGACACACGCCCGACCCCACACGTCATACGCGCGCAGCTGCCGCAAGACGCGTACCGTCGTCCCCCGCTCCGCCAAAGCCTATATATACTCCCTCCCCACCCGCCTGCCGTGGTTGAAAATCCAGATCCCCCTCTCGCCTCTCGTCCTCCCCCCGGCCTCTCTCTCCTCGTCCTCCCGTCGGAAAAATTTCCCCTTCCCACACCGCGTGAGGGTTTCGTCCTCGAAACCGGCCCAGGGTCCGCCCGCGAGTGCATGGCAGTGAGCCTCCTGGCCAATGACGTGTCGGACCTCTGCATCGGCAAGCCGGCCGTGAGGTCGCTCCCGCTCTCCGCGGCCGCCGGCGACCTCGCCGCCACGGTCCGCAAGGGGCCCCGCGCCGCCGCCGCCGCCTGCATCGCCGTCGGCCCGGCGCGCGGCGCCGTGGTGGGACGCGCCGGCCTCGCCGACGTCCTCTGCCTCCTCTGCTCCTCCCCCGACGCGCTCGCGCGCCCCGCCGCCGCGCTCGACCGGCCCGTCTCCGCGCTCCTGCCCAAGGACGGCGCCGGCGAGGTCCGCCGCGTAGATCCCCGTTCCAGGTACTCCTTCAGCCCTTCCCCTCTTGTTGGCCCCGCTAGGTTAATTTACTGTAATTTCGTTATTTTTTCCGTTGAAACGTACGCTTCTTTGGTCTTTGCGGACACCTGTTCAAGATTGGAGTTTTGCTAAAGGTCTAGGTGGGGGCAAAGCAAAGATACAAGACGACGCGTTTCAAGTCAAGATCTAATTGAAAAGCTTTTGCGAGGGAAGATCATAATTTTGTTGGAAAAAATATGAGTAATATTTTGATGTTGGAGATATGCCATGTTCCTCTCCCCATTGGAGTAGTAAAATAAAAAAAGTTTCAGGAGGAACATATAGGTGCATAATCTGACGATTCTTATCGAATTACGTGGCGAATTTGGCATAGGATTGGAATATGCGTGGCGATTCGAACGAGTGGCTAGTACTAGTATCTGATAAAGAAAAAAGGGGGAAACTCGTGTCAAATCGTCCGACGCATCTGGGACGATCTTGTGGCGCCGATCCTCGTGTCTTCCTGTGCCGATGGCGACACTCCCCAATCCCCATGTCTCCTTGCGAGTAGTCGACAGGCTCGGTCGCTTCCACGGAGATTTTTCTTGCCCTACATGTGGTTCAGAAATTGTGCTTTCTGATCGAATCCTGAACAAAAAAACACAGCGTCTTTTTTAAGGATCTTTGATGTCCGTGGCATCGGAATATGCTTGCCTTTTTCTTTTTTGCGTTAGATCTGAGAAGTTTGTCTTGCCCTTCTCTAATAAATCATGAATTCGATTTTGTTCAGTTTTGCTGATGCATGTGACTGATCCTTCCTGCAGTGTCTTGGAAGCTCTTGATGAGATCTTGAGCGGCGCGCAGGTGCTCGCCGTCCCGCTGCGCTCGGGCGGCCGCAAGAAGCAGCTGGGCGGCGTCGCTGGCGTGACCGGTGACTTCTGCTGGCTCACGCAGGAGGACCTCGTCCGCTACTTCCTCAACTCCATTTCTCTCTTCTACCATGTCGCCGCCCGCTCCGTCTCCTCCCTCGGCCTCGTGCGCCCCGACTTCCTGTCGGTGCGGCCCGACGAGGCAGCCTTGTCCGCCGTCCCCCTCATCCGCCGGGCCATCGCCGCGGAGAACGCGGTCGCCGTGGTCAGCGCCGACGGCCACCTCGTCGGCGAGATCTCCACGGCGCACCTCGCTGCCTGCGACGAGACGGCAGCCGCGGCCATCGCCACGCTCTCGGCGGCCGACCTCATGGCATACATCGACTACTTCGGCTCGCCGCCGGAGCACATCCTGCGCGCCATCAAGACCGGGCTCAAGGCCAAGGGCCTTGACGCCATGCTTGAGCTGATGGAGGATGAGACGATGACGTCGTTCTCCCTCTCTTCCTCGTCGTCAGACGACGACACCGGCCGGCCGCACCTGAGGCGCCCGTCGTCGGGGAGCTTTGGGCGCCGGTCGACCGAGGAGCCCGTGGTGTGCAGCCCCGCGAGCTCGCTGGTGGCCGTCATGGTGCAGGCCCTCGCCCACCGCGTGAGCTACCTGTGGGTTCTCGACGAGGAGGACGACTGTCGTCTCGCCGGGATCGTCACGTTCGCCGACATCCTGAGGGTGTTCCGTGAGCAGCTGCAGTGAGGCGGAGATGAAAAAAGGGCTTGGAGTTTTTGCAGTGGACCTGAACTCCGGAGAGGATTTGCTGTTGGTAGAGCGCCGAGTTGCGCCTGCCTTGTTCGTTTCCTGTGAAATGTGATGAAGAAGATCTGTTTTCTAATTTGTTCTTTGTTGAGACATGTTCCCAGTTTGCTGTGTTATTTTTGTTTGCTTGGTGGTGATGAACCTGAAGACTTGCTTATGCTTCGATGATAATAAAGCAGCATCGTGCATTTGATGCTGTGGTACAATGCTGTTTCTCAGCTTATGATGACAACGTAGAGATTAGCCATCCATTTTTATTTGGTGCATTTTTTTTGTTTTGTGAGATTCTACGTAGGAAAACAAACAGCACTAGCATTTTCTGAATCATGACTAAAACTTAGTATACTCCGATAAAGTGAACATCTGGACTGACACACTGGAGTGGCATCTATTTATTGCGACTGCTAGAATATCCCATAAGTGATGTTCATTGGATTTTTCAACTGTGGGCAAGTGTTCCTCTGATTAATGTCTCAATAACAAGATGATACAGTAATCACTAGACATAACCTTTAGAGGAGATAAACGAACGAAGAAACTGAGGAGATAGCATCGAGGCTCTACCCAGTCCCAGTGCTTCACCAGTTCCTTCTCTACTGTATGTAGCCAAAAGGATTTGGCCTGCACTGTCCAGGTCCTTTGGTAAAATGGTAAACAGCCACGCACCGATTATGAATCTACTAGTGCTAAGTTCTGGATGTCCAACACTAAAGAAACATGCTGCTTTGCGTTCCATTAGCGCCGCTGGTTTGGAAAATCAGAAACCAAGCATCAAGCAGTCTTTAACACTTCTTGTCGGTTAGACAATGTATGGCGGTTAATCCTTATAGGCAACCGCGTTTGTGGTTTAACCAGACACCGCACTTTTGCTATGAAATATGGCAAATCTTTTGCCATTTGTTTCACTTTTTTTGTTATTCTCGCGCGCCTGTGGATTGTGTTCTCCACGTTTTTCAGGCCTGATGAGAAGTGGTGATGTTCTCTTTCTGTTTTTTTAATGTAGTATCCCCGCTGTGTGTTGAGTAAATAGGCAATTTTCGGCTAATTTAATTCATAAGTAGATGACTAGTATGACATTGACAGAATTAACGACATACTGATACTGATCTAAACAAGCACGTACTACGCAAACAGTAGACAAATCTACACACGATGTTAGTACTGCTAATACAGAAATAATCAGGAGAGGGATAAACGCGTTATACCCTCCAGTAGGCCATGCAGAAGCCGCTGCGGCGGTGGCGGCAGCAGCAACGTCCTCGGCGGCCTTCTTGTCGGCCTCGGTCTTCTCGGCGACGGCACGTTCGGCGGCGGTAGACATGGTGATGACGAAGACGACACAAACGTAGAGGAAGTAGTGGATCGGAGGCGATCAGTCGCATAGTCGCTCCCCAAAAACCTATTCGCCTCTCTCTCATACAGGAACTGGAGATACGGGGTTTCAGAGAATTGCTCTCCCGTCGACCGTGTATGCGACGGACGGGATGGAGTCACCGGCGGTAGCAGCAGCAAAGGAACGACGTGGGCGGTTCGCATGGGAGTAGATGTGATCTGTTCGTGGCGGCTAGGGTTAGGAGACATCGCACACTTATATAGGTGCAGCCGCGTGGAGAGACGTGGGATCGACCCACGTCCATAACAGCCATGATCCGACGTCTTAGATCTTGGCCCAGCTATCTGAAACTCTCCGTTAATGATTGGCAAAATTAAGCGCGTTGGTGTGAGCTCGGCTCGGCTCATTCCCGCAACCCGCGGCGCGTCGTGACGAGGCGAGGCGGGCGACGGGGGAGGAGTGCGCGAGGGCCTCTTCTCTTCTCAAGCTCCAATAGCATGTAGAAGAGAAACCCTTATAAGGAGGTCCAACTCCTCTTCCACTTCTCGGGTGGGACTAAACTTCCCACCTCCACCTAGTGCCAATAAACCCACATGGGCCCATAGAGATTTTTAGAAATTGCTATATGGGCCTAAAGCCCATCCCAAATTTCAACACTGTGGTCTTCTTGTTTGGCGTCAGGATAATTGAAAGATCGAGGATGTCGCCTA
>NC_057795.1:341133966-341139104 GCF_018294505.1 Triticum aestivum
GGCCACAGCAGGGCACGGCTAGCGCGGCCGCTGGTGAGCGAGCAGGGCAGGTGGACGCGAGTCCGGACAGCAGTGGCGAGTAGCGATGCAGAGGCAGCGGCAGTAGTAGTCAACAGCAGCAGCAGGAGGCGAACGAGGATGTGAGGCGCGCCGAGCGGAGCCCACGGCTGTGGTCATTTTCAGGGGTGATGGCGGGCGAATGCGGCAATGACGACGCGGAGCAAGGGCGGAGCTGTGAGTGGTGCTACGGCCTCCCACGGCGCTGTTGAGCGCTATCAAGTGCTCGGGCACGAGCTCTAGTGAGAGTGGCGCGATGGGGAGCACGGCAGCGGCGGCGAGATTCAAACACGGAGGGGAAAAAGCTAGCGGATGCGTACGAGTAGATGGCAAGGGGGAGGAGAGGCTGGAGCTCACTGGCGTTGTAGAGATGGCCCGGGGAAGACGCGTGGCGGCCGGAGACGCGTGGTGGTCGAAGACGGGGAGGTAGCGAGCGCTCCGATGCCTCCCAGCATAAGCTCGTGGTTGGAGAAGATGCAGTAGACGCCAGCGAAGCGGAAGGGCACTTCGGGGGCGCTTGGGGGTCGCAGTGGCCGCGGTGGAGGCACGACGACGGTGACGACCGCGCCGAACGAGAAGGAGAAAGGGGATCTGAGAGGAGAGGGAGTGGGAGAGGCGGAGAGGGGAGTGGAGTGGCAGAGTGAGTAGGTGAGAGCGGGGGGAAGCTTGAGGGGGCGCGGCTGTCGGCCTTATCCCCTCGAGACGGCGCCGGTGAGGTGGTGCGGCGGCGATCAACCTCCTGCAGCGACAGGGTCGGGGGCACAGAGAACCGACCAGGGAGGGGGAGTGGGCTGGCCAGCTGGAGTGGGCCGAGGCCCAATGGGAGGCCAGGGGCTCTTTTCTCTCTCTCCCCTCGCTTTTCCTTTTTAATTTCTTTTCTGTTTTTCCAGCAGCTTTTGCATCTTCTTTTTAGACACTAATGACTTTGCAAAATTATACCACTGGCCAAGAAAATTTCAAAGAATTATTGTGCACTGCCACAAAAAGGTTGTGAGACTTTTGAAGTAGTTTGCAATTTTTTATAATTTAATAAGGCATTTAAACTATTGTTTTAGCCATTGCTTTAATTGGTTTAGGCCATTTAAACACCTTGCAAAAATGTTGGTTCACCACCAATATTAACAAATGATTATTTGCCACAAGATGAACATTTTAGATTTCATGTCTGACAAATATGAATTTTTGACTTTAGATTGGATTTGAATTTGAATGGTGATTTGGGTCAAGTGAAGGTTAGCAACAGTAACATGTTGACATGGCACCATTAACAGGGGATTACTGTAGCATGACACTAGGGGTGTTACAAATCTCCTCCACTACAAGAAATCTCGTCCCGAGATTTTAAGTGCGGAAGTAAAGAGTAACATCGGGAGAACTGATCCTTATAGGGTTAATTATTTGGTGAACAATGGGAATGTGGCAGAAGTATCTCTCGAGTGGAAACTTAAGAAAATATCGAGAGCAAAATATGAAGGTACAATAGGAAGTTTCAAGCGAATGTACAAACGATCGATACCTGAACAGAGCGTGAGAAGGGGGTTCAGAGCATCGGGAATAGATCATCTCTCGGACGGTGGCTCGTGACATTATACGAAGCCAAATGCAAGAATATTTCAGAATCAAAGATATACAGGAGAGTCAGGTTCCGATCCTGTGGAACTGTGGGTTATGGGCCCACCATGTGGGATAAAAGTAGAAAGGGGCAGATAGCAAGGCATGTCAGATGATAGACTGTCAGTTATGTTGGCAACAACGCTGGTACCAAGGGCGAGGGACGAAGAGAACCATTTTCCTGCTCGTTGAACGAGGTAGACCAATAGGCAAAGTTCTCGTCCATTGGTGGTTACCGGAATGTCAACAACAATAATAACAGGGTCTTACTGCCAAATTATGCACCGAGGTGTTTACATAAGGAGGGAACTATTACTGCTTAGATCTCATAATTCACAAGAAAGGTTAAACAAAACAATGGAAAGGAAAATTTGATCATTAGATTAACGAGAACATTGGAAATGGAAATGTGCTTAAACCCAAATATCAGGGGTATATCTTTTCCCAAGGACAAGAAGAGTATGGTATACATGACAGGATAGTAAGTATAACCATTTAGGTAAGGGGAGAGGAAATTCATGACTTTACCCATACAACAGTGTTTGGATAATTGATCAAGAAACATTTAGCATTGCGCTCCCAATGTTCTTGTTGATGAACGGGGTACCACAGACATGCTTCGGGATAATATTGACATGGTCATCAGGTAATGGTCAGACTTTGGGTACATAAAGGATTCGCTGGAAACAACTTATAAAATAAATTATATAATTTCAGCAAGGAAAAGATGAGGATGTGGCCGATGGGTGCAGCAGCAATCCATCGACATGTCAAAAAGTATGTATTTCCAAAATTATGTGAACAAGTATGCGTTGAAAGGAATGTAAGGATGTTGTCGATGGTAACTCAAATTACCAAGGGACGAGGATGGTACTTATCATCATGAATTCGATTGATATCTTGGAATAGCTCAGAATGTTGATGATGATCACGACACATTTGTCGAGAGATTTCATGAAGATGTAATACATCAATTCAAAGGAATGATGAAGCGAAAGGTTATTGAAACCATGAGTAAGACACAAAGTCGAAATCAAACTTGTTGTTCAAGGCGAAATGATATGATGAGGAAGAGCGACGTATGCTTAGCTCATCCTCGAAAATTGTGCTCCGGGAAGGACTAGGTGGCATAGTTAAATTTTAGCATGATAATGATATAGCCAAACAAGCTAGGAATGACATGAGGTGGTATCTAACTCCCCAGCAACAAAGTAATAGGAGTGTTGTATCACCGAGCGGAATTAATTCATTGTTCGGTGGTCTCGGTTGACGAGAACCTAGATGCCGTGGAGTTACTATGACAGGGGAAAATACCACTCCATCGAAAAGTTCATAGGGCGTAGTACAATAGGATGATATCCTCGAGACAGTAGGGGGTAATACTCGAGATAGTTCAGTATAGGGATTGGACAAGCATATTGATTTGCAGAACACGTGCTTTAACTTGCCTGCGGCATGGGATCAAAGAAGGACAATCACGGTCGGGACCACAATTGCAAAGAATCAATTTACAGATGCAAGATGAGCTTATACCAAGGGACCATTTGATTATAAGAGAAGCTTCCATGATAAGATCTACATCGTGTCTATGGGCATGAACACAAAGTTCAAGGTCGACTCCCACTTCTTCAATGCATAACCTCTCATTTACTTCTCGCTTTTGACGAAGTTGTAGTGTAGAAATTTTTATCCGGCGTAACACCGGTAGAGTATGACCCATAGAAATTTCCGGGTTCACACAAATTAGGGAAAACATTAGGTTCAACCCATAGGGGCATATTGGGAACATATACCACAACTCCATGAGTAAAATAACACAAGCTCGAAGGCAGAGCATGGTTTAGAAGGCAGAGGATACAATTTACCAAAGGCATTATGTATCTGAGGAAAGGCTCAAAAGGTTATTGAATACGAAGGATGTTGTCAGATAAAGTCCAACAAAGGATCTGGCGGTCCACATAAGATCTAATGTGAGTATCGGTACTCAACCAGAAGAAGAAAGAATGCAAAGTCTTCAGATTGTAGAAACATGTGAATAATTTGATGCTTAAATGCAAAGAAATCATGATTTCAAAAATAAAAGATCAGAAGCAGACGCTCTGATCAAAAGATAAGTAAGTTGAATAGCCCTAGGGATACAATTGACGGCAATTTGATTGGTCGAGAAGCAACTCTTGGTCAAATGACGTCCAAACCGGAAGGATGAATTCTATGATCCGACCGAGGATTGCGAGCATCCGCAACATATTGAATCAACAGACTCAAAAGGATAGTGACAAAGGATGCCAATAAGATTACTAGGCTTATGGGATTATCCATAATGCAAGTAGGCAAGAAGAATCAAGAGTAATAGGCTGCAGAGGATTTTCGGAAGATCAGATAGTATTTCCAAGTATTTTGGAAAGCATATGAATAAATGGGGATGAACGGGTTCAATGAAATAACCGTAGTGCAAAAATAAGCCGCAAAGCAGAAGGCACAAAGGATTCTCGGAACAACGGAGATTATATCTTGTAATAATAGGAGCAACTGGGTATGAAGGTACAAGCGGCAAGGATGTTATTCAAGGGATTATCTATGGTCAGGAACTGCAAGGCAGTGGGCATAGGGTCTCGAGAAACATCGAGCGGTATCTGCAGAATCTTCTGGTGAAGCAAGCGATCATCGAAAATGTCGGGGCTCTCCGGGAGGAAGTGGTTACGAGAACCTAATGTCAGAGTTAGTAAAATGTTTAACCCGAATAGAAGATATATCAGAATCCCAGAGTATAGACGAGGAATAAAAGATCCTAGTACCACACATCAGCGACGTGGGCCCGTAAGCCACACAACCAAGATAGTAAAATAGTTTTGGATGACTAGACTCAACTTCGGCCAAGGAGTTGGAAGGGGGGCTATGTAACGCCCCGGTTTCGATGCGCCAGGTGTCCGCTAGTTTTTCGTCGTCGTTGCCATGTCATTTGCTTGCGTGTTGCATTTTGCCATGTCATCCTATGCATTGCATCCTCATGTTTTCAAGACTTGCATCCGTTCGGTTTCCACCGGTTCTCTTTGTTGTCCATTCGGAGTCCGGACCATTCGCGTGTGCCTCGTCGCCCCCTCTAAGACCTTGTTTCATGTGCGAGTGTTAAACTTTCTCGGAATGGCCCGAGGTTTGCAAGTGGCCTTGGTATAGCACCGGTAGACCGCCTGTCAAGTTTCGTGCCATTTGGAGGTCGTTTGATACTCCAACGGTTAACCGCGTATCCCGAAACCCCCCTTCTCTTTGCAGCCCAACACCTCCAAAGTGGCCCAAAACCCATCCTAACCCCCGCCATGCTCTCGGTCATTCGATCACGATCGTATGGGCGAAAACCGCTCTCCATTTGGAGTCTCCTAGCTCCCAGAATCTATAAATTAGCCCCTCCCCCCGAAATTCGCAGATGAAATCCTACCCTAACCCTAGCTTCTCCCTCCTCTGCGCCGCCGGAA
>NC_057795.1:341139503-341146880 GCF_018294505.1 Triticum aestivum
CATCTCCGCCGCCAGCGCCCCGAGGCGCCATCCCTCGCCGACGCCGGCCTCTTCCTCGTCGGCACCCCTCCGCCTCTCAGCGCTCGCCATCGCCATTCCCGCGCGCCACCGGCGGCGCCCGCCGTCTTCTCCGCCGCCCGGCTCGCCTGCCGGAGCTCCTCCGCCCGCCAACCGCGTCCCCGTGCCGCCACTCGCCGGGATCCGGCCGGATCCGGCGAGATCCGGCCTGGAGCTCCCTTCCCCGGCCATCTTCATGTTCTCCGGCGAGGTTCCGACCAACCTCGAAGTCCGCGCCCGAAGCTCCAGGTCTCAGATCCATTTTTCGAAGGTTGACCCTGAAAAACGCCCAAGTCCCTGAAAATTTTACATTATCATGCCCTGTTCATCGCATCATATCTCCATGCATACTGCTTCGTTTTGTGCATGTAATATGTCAAATTGTTCGCCTCAGCGAGTACTTCATTTCACTCCATTGCATCATGTTCATTTGAGCTCATCTTGATGCCTGAATCATCGTTGCAAGAGTGCTTCATAATGTTAGTTCCTGTTTCTTAACAGAACATGCTCATTTGTCATTTTTGCCATGATTGATGTGTGCATCCTATGAGGTTGATGTCTACATGTGTTTTGTTCTATGTCATGCCATCTTTACAGGGGAGTATGCTATGTATTTTTGTGATCTCTGTGGTGACTAGCACAAGCATGCAAACTAGGCTTCATGATGTTGCTGTTTTAGTCCCTGTTCTGCTGTTATTTTGATGCCATCTAAACATGATGCTACAGAGAGATCCATGCTTATTTTGAGATACTTCAGTAAGGGTGTTTTGAACATGTGGTTGTTGTCTATCCATTCATGCCCCTGGTTGCAATTATAGAGTAGTCTAGTATGTCATTTTCGTGCTCTACTTTTGCTCCAAAATGTTTCCTGGCAGATTGTTTACATGTTATTCAATTTTGCCAAGGTTGTTGTAGTTGATCCTTGCATGCTATGAACTTGTTCTTGCCTTGGTTTGTTTCATAAGCATGTCTTCTTGCTGATGCTATGCTTATCTTGTCATGCAATGACTTGTGGTGAGTGAATCAAGCTTGGTAAGTAGTGTACTCGCTGTTGCTGTTTTGCTAGGCTGAATCTGTTATTTCGTGATGCTATGTAAACCTGCTTCTACAAGTCATTCTATGCATAATCTGGAGATGTTCACTAAGGGTGTTTTGTTCTACATGTCATGCTCTATCCATTCATGCCCCTGGTTGCATTTATAGCCTGCTGTAACTTGTTGTTATCTTGCTCCAAAGTTGCTAAATAATGTTGCTGTCAGCCTGTTAACATTAAGTTCAGTTTTGCCATGTGTTTTGCTAGTGATCCATGTACCCTATGAACTTTCTCTTGCCATGCTTAGCTTCATAAATATGTCTTGTTACTATTGGTTGCCTTGCCATGCCATGTATTGCTCTGTGGTGAGTGGTACATGCTCATCTACATGCCTAGTTATCGTTGTTTCTGTCATGTATGAATCTGTTAACGAAACTTGCCATGTTTACATGGGTGCCATCATTTCTTCTGATCCTTTTTGGCTTATGGTCAGTAAGGGACTCTTGTTCTATGCAATTAGTAGATTCATGCCATGCCTTTGTTTGCCATGATAAGTTCATGTAATATGTTGTTTGATAGCTCTAAACATAGCAACCTGATGTTATTTTCTGCAAAGTCTGAACTGTTATTATTTGCAATCTTGCCATGTGTGTTTGAGCATGTTCTAGTGATTTCTGGAGTTAGCTCAGTGTTCATGTTTTGTTATGCTTTACCTGTACATCATTCCCATGCCTTTTGTTTTCTTGTTGAGGTCCTGTAGCATGTTGTTTTGATGCTTGCAATATGCCTAGTTGCTGTTTTGGACAGATTGTTGCTATAACTTGTAGTGTGTGTGTGTTGAACCGTTGCTCCGTTTTGAGTGTGCTCTATATGAAACTTGCTTAGAATTGCATGTAGTTCCATAGTATAATGTTGCATCCATGTTTTGAGGTGTTTGCTTGATGTTTGGATGCATTTTGCATCAATGCCATGTTTAACTTGTTTTGCTGATATCTTCTAGGCCGTAGCTCCGAATTGAATGAACGTTATATGTAACTTGACTAGAATCTCGTGTAGATCATCTTGGTGCATCTTAACTTGCTGTTTAACAACTTGAACATAAGGTTTGTGCAGGTCTGGACCAATTTCGAAATATGCACATGAGGACTTACCGGAATTGTTATATGTTGTTCCCGGCCTCATTTAAACATGCCTTGTTGTGTTGTTCTTGTTTGCATCATCTCTTGCCATGAGTAGCTTCATGTAGCCTTGTCATGCATCATGCTTGGTTAAGCATCATACCTTGTTCTTGTGTGGTGTGTTTACCTTGTTGTGTGCTTCTTCTCGATAGTTCCTATTTCGTTGCGATCGTGAGGACTCGTTCGTCTACGCTTGGTTCGGCTTCATCCGTTCGTCTTCTTCATGGACTCGTTCTTCTTCCTTGCAGGATTTCAGGCAAGATAACCGCTACCCTGGATCTCACTACTATCATTGCTATGCTAGTTGTTTTGTTCTATCGCTATGCTGCGCTACCTATCACCTGTTTATCAAGCCTCCCATATTGCCATGAACCTCTAACCTTTGACACCTTTCCTATGCAAACCGTTGCTTGGCTATGTTACCACTTTGCTCAGCCCTCTTATAGCGTTGCTAGTTGCAGGTGAAGTTGAAGATTTCTCCTTGGTGGACAGGATTATGTTGGGATATCACAATATCTCTTATTTAATTAATGCATCTATATACTTGGTAAAGGGTGGAAGGCTCGGCCTTATGCCTGGTGTTTTGTTCCACTCTTGCCACCCTAGTTTCCGTCATACCGGTGTTATGTTCCCGGATTTTGCGTTCCTTACGCGGTTGGGTGATTTATGGGACCCCCTTGACAGTTCACTTTGAATAAAACTCCTCCAGCAAGGCCCAACATTGGTTTTACCATTTGCCTCACCGCCACCTACATTTCCCTTGGGAGTAATTAACCCAAGGGTCATCTTTACTACAGCCCCCCGGGCCAATGCTTGTCTAAGTGTTGGTCCGAACCAGAGCCACTTGCAGCGCCACCTCGGGGAAACTCGAGGTCTGGTTTTAGTTGTACGTAGTGTTCATCTGGTGTTGCCCTGAGAACGAGATATGTGCAGCTCCTATCGGGATTGTCGGCGCATCGGGCAGTCTTGCTGGTCTTGTTTTACCATTGTCGAAATGTCTTGTAAACCGGGATTCCGAGTCTGATCGGGTCTTCCTGGGAGAAGGTATATCCTTCGTTGATCGCGAGAGCTTATCATGGGCTAAGTTGGGACACCCCTGTAGGGTATAATCTTTCGAAAGACGTGCCTCCGGTTATAGGCAGATGGGAATTTGTTAATGTCCGGTTGTAGATAACTTGACACCAGATCCGAATTAAAACACATCAACCATGTGTGTAGCCGTGATGGTCTCTTTTCGGCGGAGTCCGGGAAGTGAACACGGTTTTGGGTTATGTTTGACGTAAGTAGGAGTTCAGGATCACTTCTTGATCATTGCTAGTTTCACGACCGTTCCGCTTGTTCTCTTCTCGCTCTTATTTGCGTATGTTAGCCACCATATATGCTTAGTCGCTGCTGCAACCTCACCACTTTATCCCTTCCTTTCCCTTTAAGCTTTGCTAGTCTTGATACCCATGGTAATGGGATTGCTGAGTCCTCGTGGCTCACAGATTACTACAACAACAGTAGCAGGTACAGGTTTCGTGATGATCATGACGCGAGAGCGATGTTTTCTTGTTTTGGAGTTCTTCTTCTGCTTCTTCTTCGATCAGGGATAGGTTCCAGGTCGGCAGCCTGGGCTAGCAGGGTGGATGTCGTTTGAGTTTCTGTTTGTGTTTCATCCGTAGTCGGATGATGCTCTTATGTACGGTGATGTTGTATTCGTGTGGCATTCTATGCCTTATGTATGTATCCCCATCTATTATGTAATGTTGATGTAATGATATCCACCTTGCAAAAGCGTCTCAATATGCGGGTCTATCCTTGGTGGGACCTTCGAGTTCTTTTTGGATAGGGTCGCATATTGGGCGTGACAAGTTGGTATCAGAGCCTCGACCGACCCTAGGAGCCCCCTTGATTGATCATGTAGTCTAGCCGTTGTTGAGTCTAGAAGAAAACTATTTTCGGAGTCTAGTTATATCGGAGGGTAGGAATTCTTTTTACTCCTCAGCCCCTTCGTCGCTCTGGTAAGGAATCTTGACGTAGGTGTTTTGAATTACTTCTCTTCCCCTTCAAATTTTCTTTAGGTTCACACAGTTGGTTTTCCGATCGTTGGTTCTCAGCTCTTTTATCCGGTGCATTTCTCGTCAAGTTGACTCGAGCCTCTTTGTCTTTGCCAAGTTCAATCCCCAGTTCGCTCTCAACGAAGTTGCCCCATCCTCAGTTGTTTTCTTTTCCCACCCACCCACCCTTATTCTTCTCGAAACCAGAGTCTGTAATTGAGTATCCATCCTACTCATGCGAAGTCTTTGCTTTCTTTCCTCAATGATGTCAACCGGTGTTTTCTCTTCAAGTTATTCGTCGATTCTCCCCTCCAGTTGCTTTTGTTTTCCCGCCCTCCCACCCTTTTCTTCCCGGAGTTTGACTCTCTCTCGACCATTAATTTCATTGGTGCAGAGCCTCTTCAGTCCTTCGTCAATTATTTCAACCGGTGAATTCTCGTCTCGGTGGACATTCTTCATCTCATTTCCGGTGGACCTAATTCAAGTTTTTGGTTGATCATATTCCTTTCTTTGGATCAAGTGTTCTCCTTGCTCGTTTGCCTCTCGCCATTCAATCATTCCGGAGTTCGGAAGACATCTCAGGAGATTCATCTGTGTTCCAATTAATTCGAGGTTGTCACCTCATTCAAATATTTCAATTGTTCCGGTGCATCATCTATCTGTTCAACATACCTTTCCAACGGTGTTATCTCTTCAGTGGGCCCTAACCCACAGGTCTTTTCCCAGGATCTTACCTGACTCTTCTAATTTCCCGGAGCTATTCTCAAATCCTTTTCGAAGTGTGACGTAAGAATGAATTTCATCAGTCAGATGCCTTTCCAAGATCGTTTTCAAATCTTTTCATTGTTGGCTCAATCCCTTCGTTTTTCATTCTCCCGGAGTACCTCAATAATTTTGGTGGTGTTTTCCCGTCGTCATTTGAAGACCGAAGAAGAGTTTTTTCCTCTAAATCTTGTCCGTCCTCTCGAAGATTCGTGGTTCTATCTTCATATCATCCTCTCGAATTATTTCAGTTTGTCAGATATTCTTTTCTTACCCATCCGGAGTATGCCAGGAGTTGTTTTTCCATCTCTTTTCGCCGGAGGCCATCATTTCGGAAGATTTCTTCGTTCTCAGTTTTCAGCTTCATTCTCCGATTATTCTAAATTCTTCTCTTCGCTTGTCTCCATATTCTTCCGGTGATTCCATCAAGTAGTCTTCAATCAGTTCGCGATCTCTTCGTTCCCTTGTTTTCAAATTCCCTCAAGTATCTTCGTGCTTGCTCAAATTCTTTCCGGCGATTCGTTCTCTTCTCTTCGTTCATTTTCATTTTCACGATGGTTCTTTCAGATTCTTTTTCTTTGATTATCATTTTAATCCATTTGTTCTTTCCAATCCTACCGGTGGTTCATGAAGACCTTCTCAAGTTTGTGATATGTCACTTCTCAATCCTTTTCAAGAAGAATAAGTAGTATGCAAAATCCATTGCTCGTCATCAGTTTATGAAGGATAAGCATACAATAAATCTTATTCTTATTTCACCCAAGTGAGTAATCCCTTCCTTCGGAGTTTGTTCATGAGGAATAAATTCTAATTCCAAGTGTTTTCCATCTTTTCTTTTCCGGAGTTCAAATTTCCTCGGCCTTTTTGCCGGAACCTCTATCTAAATCATCGCAAGGCTCATCTTTTTCTTCCATCCTTGAATTCTAAGTCATCATCCTTTTGTCACCGAAGTTCTTCATGGTGGTTCTTCATGACTTATTTCATTCTTCAAGTTTTCATCAAGATTTAGTTGCTGGAGTTCAAGTATCTTTTCTTCTTGCGTCTCAAAGCGCAAATAATTCTCCGTTTTCTTCTAAAGTGGAGTTTTGCATTTCTTCTTGCTTCTCAGCTATTCTATTGTTTCCGTTTGTGGTCGGTTATCACCTCATAATTTTGAGATGTTTTCCAAAAGTCCACAACAAGCTTATTCTTTCGTTGTTGATTTTCTCAACAACTCCGTTCATTCCTTCCTTCTAAGTTCTTTTCATTCCACTACTTCAATTTTTCCGGAGGCATCGCATTGTTCATCTCGTCAAGTGCCATCCCATCTTGTGAAGTTCCTGTTCTATTCCTTCCATTTTAGTCGGTGTGCTGCCTAAATCCTTTTAGTCTTATTCGTTTCTGATCTCGTTCTAACCGATGTGCTTTCATAGTCTATCTGATTCCATGAGCATTTGATTCTTGTCATTCTCGTCGTTCCTCTCTTCTTCTCGAGTGCTCTCAATTCTTTGCTTCTTCTCTTGAGTTCTTGCTTCACCTCATCCCTTTTCCCTTCCATCTCGGTCCTAAGATCTCGGGACGAGATCTCTTGTTAGTGGAGGAGTGTTGTAACGCCCCGGTTTGGATGCGCCAGGTGTCCGCCAGTTTTTCATCATCATTGCCATGTCATTTGCTTGCGTGTTGCATTTTGCCATGTCATCCTATGCATTGCATCCTCATGTTTTTCAAGACTTGCATCCGTTCGGTTTCCGCCGGTTCTCTCTGTTGTCCGTTCGGAGTCTGGACCATTCGCGTGCGCCTCGTCGCCCCCTCTCAGACCTTGTTCATGTACGAGTGTTAAACTTTCTTGGAATGGCCCGAGGTTTGCCAAGTGGCCTTGGTATAGCACCTGTAGACCGCCTGTCAAGTTTCGTGCCATTTGGAGGTCGTTTGATACTCCAACGGTTAACCGCGTAGCCCGAAACCCCCTTCTCTTTGCAGCCCAACACCCCTCCAAAGTGGCCCAAAACCCATCCTAACCCCCGCCATGCTCTCGGTCGTTCGATCATGATCATGTGGGCGAAAACCGCTCTCCATTTGGAGTCTCCTAGCTCCCAGAATCTATAAATTAGCCCCTCCCCACGAAATTTGCGGATGAAATCCTACCCTAACCCCAGCTTCTCCCTCCTCTGCGCCGCCGGACAAAATCCCACCGACGGACATGTCCGCCGTTCGCCGCCCGCCCTCTCCCGTGCCGCCACATGGCTGCGCCACTGCCCCGCGCCGGCGGCCCATCGGGCCCGCCTCCGGCCCCGCGGCCCGTTCCGCGCACCGCCGGCCCGCGCCTGCC